>NW_006921725.1:5568961-5575932 GCF_000298275.1 Orycteropus afer afer | reverse complement strand
GCAGAGCTGAAGCCCAAGGCTGAGGGGCTTTCACCCATCCCCTAGAGCCTGGCACTTTGAACTTGGACTTAAAGCCTCCAAACTGTAAGAGAATAAACTCCTATTTGTTCAGGCCATCCCATTTGTGGTATATTCTTGTCAGAGCAGTACTAGGTAACCAGAACAGCCCTTAACAAGATGGATTGACATGGTGACTGCAGCGATGGGCTCAGCTATGGTAAGGATCATGAGCCTGGCACAGGACCAGACAGTGTTTCACTCTGTTGTAAATAAGGTCTCTATAAGTCAGAGATGACTGGAAGGCACAAAACAACAACAACAACAACAATAGCGCTCTAGATATTTCTTATAAATTGGATCATGCAAGATTTATCCTTTTGCATCTGACTTATTTCACTCAGTGTAATGTTTTCAAGGTTTGTCAATTTTGTAGCGTGTGTTAGAAATTCATTTCTCTTTATGGCTGAGTAGTATTTCATTATGAGTCCCTGGGTGGCACAAATGGCTTATACTCAGATCCTAACTAAAAGGTTGGTGGTTTAAACCCACCACAAGCTCTGTGGATGAATGGTCTTCCATAAAGATTAAAGCTCCATTACTATGGAGCTCAGTTCTACTCTGTAATACTGGAGTTGCCACGAGTCTGCTTAATGGCAAGGTTTAGTCTTCCATTGTATGGATATACCATATTTTTTCTTTATCCATTCATCTTTTGATGGACACTTAAGCTATTTTCATCTTTTGGCTATTATGAACAGTGCTCCAATGAATACTGGTGTAAAAATTTTGTCAGAGTCCCTGCTTTCAAGTCTTCTAGATATATACCTAGAAGTAGAATTGCTGAATCATATGGCAGTACTCGGAAGGTTGGGCAATCCTACTTCCGTAGTGATACTGCCTCGGAAACCCAAGGAGGGGTCACTATGAGTTGGGGCCAACTCGACGGCACATAACAACAACAACAACATGGCAGTACTATGTTTAACTTTTTAAGGAGCTTCCAAACTATTTTTAGCTTTGAAAATATGGTCATGTTTGATGTCAGACAAACGACCATCACCACTAATTGATGAGGGTGTCAATTTCTCCATATTCTCACTAACATCTGTCATTTTCTCTTTTTCACTGATAATGGTCATCATAGAGTTGTACCTCACTGTGGTGGAATGGTTATTGTGTGAGCTTTTAAATGCTTTGAAAAAGAGCCCTGGTGGCACAGTGGTTAAGTACTTGGCTGTTAACTGAAAGGTTGGCAGATCAAACCTACCCAGAAGCTCTGTGGAGAAAGACCTAAAGATCTGCTTCTGAAAAAATTATACCAAGAAAACTCTATGGAGCAGTTCTACTCTGTCATAAAAGGTCACTATGAGTTTCAAACAATTCAATGGCATCTAATAACAAAAACAACAAATGCCTTGAAGACCCTCATTGTGATCCAGAATGTCTTACATCAGTTTGGGATTTGCTGTTCTCTTACCATCCCTCTTTCCTTGTAAAGATGACCTTACCTAATTTCAGATTTTACTCAAGGTCTATTGTGTGTGAGAGTCTTGAAGGAAAGTTTTGTATAGCTGTGTTGAAAAGCAATTCTACCATATCCAAAATGTTTTTTTAAAATATCAGAGAAAACAAATTATTCTTGACAAATCAGACTAAGAAGAGTTTACTGAAAACATATTAGAAATCAAATACATAGAAAGTTACATATACAGAAAAGAGAATGAGGGGAGAAATGTAGGAAATCTGAATTAATAACTTAACCATCTAAATTGAAAACAGCAAGCTTTAAAAGTAGGGTCATGGTTTTTATATCAAATAGATATCACATTTTTTTTGTCACGCATCTTTTCAGGTGAAATAGTAGCAGGAAGAAAGGGTAAAGAGAGGCAACTGGGTTGACCATTATGGAGAGAAGAGAAAACAGTGCTTCAAATGTTGTTAAAACAAACGGCAGAGTCAAAAGCATATAAACACAGGCCCAAAGAGCTTTGAAACAATACAGACACAAGCCCCAAATTGGACCAACTGTATTGGGAAACATCATTTAATGGATGTTAGCTTGAATGCATGAGTCATAACCAGCTCATGGATAGGAAGGCTTGTGTACCCTGAGTGAAAAGAAGCCTGTAAAGGAAGAAATGATAAAGTGGTAATGAATGACAAGTGAGGATTATGAAGAACACACCAGCCTCCCAGGAGGTGTTTCGGTAATTCTGCTTTTTCAGTCTTTTGGTTAACACATATTTCTTGAGCATCTACTCTGCGTCAGGCACTGGACTAAGCACAAGGATAAAGATTTCAGAATGGTTCTTGACCTCAGAGAGAATGCAGATTTGTTTCTTCCAATCTTGCTTTAACCAGAATTCTCCACAACTTGAATATGTGCTGTTATTGTGGTTAGCTGCTGCAGAGTTGGCCCTACTCATGGTGACTCTATGCACAATGGAATGAAATGCTGCCAGATCCTGCCCATCTCCATGATCAGTTGTGGACCAGACTGTTGTGACCCACAGGGTTTTCACTGGCTGATTTTCAGAAGGAGATTGCTAGATCTTCCTTCTTAAATACGAATATGTAGACACAGGCAATTAATTGTCAGTTAAAATTCATTCTTATCTAAGCAAATTTTCAGTGTGTGATAATCTCATGTGTGGTAATTTCTGAAATGTTAGAGAAACAAACTTAGCAAAAGTTTCTAAGGAATGGGCACAGGCCACCCAAGTAATTGCTATCTTCTGTTTGATGATAATTATTTGAATTTTAGGCATAAAACCTATGAGGAATTACCAATTCTTTAGAGCATATGCATGAAAGATTGAATTACTGGCCTCAATTCTTTACCCTGTCTGGTATTCATAGCTCTTGCTGTGTGACTCTGTAGTTCCTCCTTCTAGAGAAGTGTCACTTGATTACTTGATTTGGGTCTCAGCCAAGTGGCTTGCTTTGGCCTATAGGAGGTTGACACATGAGATACAAGCAGGAACTTCAGATGTGCTTGCCTGGGAGCCTTGCTCTTTTGCACATCTGCTATTGTCATAAGAAGAACAAGCTCCAATTAACCTGCTAGGCCAATGAGGCTAAAAGACACAAGGGTCAGCCCTACACTAACCTGGAGCTGAGCTAAACTTAGATCACTTGATTCCAACCTGGTCAATTGACACTTATGGTAGACTAAATGAGTCTTATTTTAGAAGGCTTATCACAGGGCTATAGCTAACTGTTACCTTGCAATTCTATTTCAGTAAACAAACACTAGAGATATGGGTTGTACCTAGAGCCATTTTTAATCCAAGATCACAAAAGCCCCAAGTTAATGGCCCCCAACTGTCTTCTACATAGTTGTTGTTGTTAGTTGCTATTGAGTTGGCTCCAATGCATGGTGACCTCATGTATAACAGAACTAAACATTGCCCCATCCTGCAACATCTTCACGATCACTGACATGCTCAAGTCCATTACTGCAACTATTGTGTATTTTGAATGTTTCCAATCCAGGGGGCTCATATTCCAATATTATGTCAGACAATATTCTATTGTTGTTGTTGTTGTTGTTACGTGCCATCGAGTCAGACCCAACTCATAGCGACCCCTCCTTGGGTTTCCAAGGCAGTATTACTACAGAAGTAGATTGCCCCATCTTCCTTCCGAGGAGGGCTGGTGGATTTGAACTGCCAGCCTTCTGGTTAGCAGTCAAGTGCCTTAGGTACTATGCTACCAGAGCTCCTACGATGATCCATAAAGTTTTCATTGACTAATTTTCAGAAGGGAAGCTCTGGTGACATAGTGCTTAAGGCATTTGACTGTGAACCAGAAGGCGGGTGGTTCAACCCACCAGCCACTCCTCGGAAGGAAGGTTGGGCAATCTACTTCCATAGAGATACCACCTCGGAAACCCAAAGAGGGGTTGCTATGAATCAAAATTGACTCAATGGCAGTGAGGTTTGCTTTTTTTTTTTTTAATTTTCAGAAGTAGATTTCCAAGTCTTTCTTCCTGGTCTTAGTCTGCAAGCTCTACTAAAGTGACTCTGCTGGCATTTGGAACACCAGCAGCAGAGCTTCCAACATCATAGCAACATGCAAACCACCACAGTACAACAAACTGATAGACATATGTCACATATACTGTATGTACTATATACACATAGTACACATATAGTATATACACATATAGTAGTAGACAGTCAGGAAGGGCTTTAGTGAATTTGGCCTGAAATGTATCCTACTCTCCCTTACGACACAATCTGAATCCATATGAAAAGGAAAAAAGAACCGTTTAGACAAATGCCTATGAGGTTTTGAAACACCTATTATATAGAGGTCCCTGGTGGCTGTTGGAGATACGGGCTAGGGGCGGAGCTTATTTAACTAATGAGTTCCCCTGGGTTTTATATTTAAACATTTATGATTTTTACAAAGTCCTGAAGATGCTTCCACTTGGATGCAGAATAATTGCAATTAGAAGAAAATATTAGCACTTCTCCAGTGGAACTATTGTTTTTCTTTCATCATATTATGAATGGTATATTACAATGGTATGAGTATTGTGCTATTACTATTACTATTATAAAGATCATTGCCTTTAAAAAAAAAAAAAAACTTGAGTTTCTATTGCTCAGAATGGTACTGTTTTAAATCCATCTATTTTAATGTCTCTAATTTAAGGGTTTTTCATCTTGTTCTGACTCCCTGATGGAGTATAACAGAGCTTTTCATGCTTGGAAGCAGATTGGGTAAGGATGATTCTGTATTACTTTCCTAGGTCTGCAATAACAAAGTACCACAAACTGAGTAGCTAAAAACAGCAGAAACCTATTCTCTCACAATTTTGGAGACTAGAATGTCAAAATCAGGGTGTTGGTAGAGCCATGTGCCAAAGGTTCTAAGGAAAGACCCTTCTTTGCCTTTGCCAGCTTCCTGCAGCCCACGCATTTCTTTGCTGTGCCTGCATAACTCCACTCTCTGCTTCTGTCTTCTATTGACTGTCTTCCCTCTGTGCCAGTGTCTCTTCTCCTTTTCTTATAAGGACTCATACAGAGATTAGGACATACCTTAATGAACACATCTTAACTATTTACATCTGCAATGACCTTATTTTCAAATAAGGTCACATTCTGAGATTCCAGGGTTAGGACTTCAACATATCCTTTTGGAGGACACAATCCAACTCAGGACAATATTCCAAGGTAAGAAAATGGATATTGGAAGGCAAATTGGTTGGATATTTCTTTGTAAATATAATAAAATAGTGTATTGACAGTTGTTGTTATGTGCCATTGAGTCAGCCTCAACTCATAGCGACCCCTCCTTGGGTTGCCAAGGCAATATCACTACGGAAGTAGATTGCCCAACCTTCGTTCTGAGGCGTGGCTGGTGGGTTTCAACTGCCAGCCTTCTGGTTAGCAGTCAATGCCTTAGGCAAACCCTGGGCTAAATGCTTTCTGCACACTTCACTGAATATTCATAAAAGTCTTCTGAGGCTACATCACTAGTCCCATTTCACTCAGTAGTCAAATGCTTTTTCCAAAGTGCCGCAGCTAGAAGGGAGGAGAGTCAGGATTTGAACTCCAGCTCTAGATCTTACTCACTATATAGAATATTACCGTGACCTTTAACCACTATATTTTGCTGATTGGCAGAAAAAGAAGCACGATGACTCAGTGAAGCAAATGCAGGATTTGGATGCAGATAATTTAGATACAATTTCAGACAGTTTCCCTGATAGTTCAGTGAACTTATTTCTCTGAAACTCTCTGATCATCCTGTTTCTTTAATTAGAAAATACTGATGATTATATTAGTGTTCTCCAGAGAAAGATAATATCTATCTATCTATCTATCATCTATCTATCTAATCTATCTACCTACCTACCTACATACCTACCTACCGACCTACCTACCTATATATCCTCCCACCCGTCCATCCGTCTATCAATCTATCTGTTGTTGCTGTTGTTGGGTGCCTTCAAGTTGGCTCTGACTCATAGCAAGAACAAAACACTGCCTCGTCCTACATCATCTTCACAATCCTTGCTGTGCTTGAGCCCATCATTGTACCCACTGTGTCAATCCATCTAATTGAGGGTTTTCCCCTTTTTCACTGACCCTCTACTTTACCAAGCATGATATCCTTCTCCAGGGAATGGCCCCTTCTGACAACATGACCGGAGTAGGTGAGACAAAGTCTGGCCATTCTCACTTCCACGGAGCATTCCAACTGCACTTCTTAATCTGTTTATTGAGATTTTTTTTTTTTTTTTTTTAAGGAATTTGCTCAAGTAATTCCATGAGGTCTGCTAAGTCCAAAATCCATAGGTCAGGCAGGCTGGGAACTCAGACAGGACATCGGTGTTACAGTCTTAAGGCAGAGTCAATCCTTCTCCACTCAGAGAAGGCCTTCAATTGATTGGATAAAGTCCACCCACATTATGGAAGGTAATCTTACAATTTTGTGAGGATGGTGCAGGATTAGGCAGTGTTTTGTTCTGTTGCACATAGAGTCATTATGAGTTGAAGCTGACCCTATGGCACCTAACAACAACAACAATCTTACAATCAATGTTAAATATTAACTACATCAACAAAATACCTTTCCAGCAATATATAGATTAGTGTTTGACTACCAACTGAGCACCATAGTTTAAAACAACTTGACACATAAAATTGGCCATCATAATGACCAACACTGCAGGACTTTTGCCAAGGAACGAATTAAATAAAAATAAGGGTCTGGTACTTATGTTAAATGGGCCTGAAGTAGAACAAAGCCCTCATTTTCCAGAATATAAAACATTTACAGCCAGAATGGGTTGGGACATCAGTTTCCACCCACATCAAAGAAACTTAGCAATGGGTTTACTTGGTATAATTAAGCTACTTTAGGAGCTCTGGTAGCATAGTGGCTAAGACACTTGCCTGCTAACCAGACGGCTGGCGGTTCAAACCCACCAGCCACTCCTCGGAAGGAAGGTTGGG
>NW_006921725.1:5536519-5560376 GCF_000298275.1 Orycteropus afer afer | reverse complement strand
TGTTAACTATACCCAGTTCAGCAGTTATGATAATGCCATTGTAAAACCAAGGATGGGTCCAGATTTTGAAAACATGAGCTTGGTGTTAAAAAAGGTCAGTTTATGACAAATGAAAAACGAGATAAATTTATGAAACATTGTCCAGAGAGCCAGAGTTTTCTACTTATTCAGGCTTTTGATGCCATTATGTGTATCGTTTTGACAACACACATAAAAGAGTGATTTTAGTAGGGAAAAAAATTTTTACCTCCTCATGAGTAATTTTGTTGGTTTGATTTTAAATACATAGAGAAGGCTTGTTTGTGTAATACTTGAAGTAAAATTTTTAAATCTGACTAAGGTGAAGAAAGAAGAAAAAAATCACAGTTCTCTAAATGTCACTTCATTCAGCAGTATGCATTGTCTGAGTCTCTCCTCAGCCAAGTGGGAAAATGAAAAATGTCATGTACACGTAGTGTTGACAAATTGATTTTTCTTTGTGAGTACACACCTTTGCATGAAAAATCAGAAAAAAAAATATTTTGTAGGCTTAAGTGCTGAATTTATACCATTTGGCCCATTTAAAAATTGCTAAGAAGAGCAGAGAAGTAGATCGTCAATATTTCTGTGATGCTTTCATTTTTACCGGTGATGCTTTCTTAAGTACCACCTACTTCACTGAAGCTGAATTCAGAAAGTAAATCGTGATTTTTCAAGCATGATTATTTATTCTCAGCATTTCTGGATAGAAAATATAAAATGTTAAAAATATTTCTAAAATGACAGGGTATTCAATTTTTGTCCTTTCTTTGTTCAGAATTCCTAGATTCACATATGATTTTGCTGCCAACTTTGCTTTTATGAAAGCCCCCAGTTCTCAGAATATATATAAAAAATATGTTCCCCATGCCCAGCCCCTGAGTCCATCTCTAAGATGATTTCCCAAAAGAAAACCAAAAATTGCTTTTAAAGAAAGGGATAAGCATGTTGGACACTGATTAAACTTCTTAAAAAGTTTTAAGTCAAGACAAAATGGAACAACTGAGATTGTAATGGAATTCATCTTGCCAGCAGTATCATATAGCATTTGCTTTCCTGAACGCTAACTTCAGCTGTGATTTATTAGGGGACCAAGTTCATGTCATTGCGTCTGATCTTCAGAGACCTGGCTTCAAATTCTGATTTTACTCACAATTGAAAATGAGGCTGGTGGTCAGGTCCTAGCCCCGTTTGACATGATTGTCAGCCTGCACTTGGGAGAAGGGCTGTCTCCCATCTGGAAAAACAGAGAGCGTTAACTTGCAGGTCAGGGACTGCAGCGAATATCAGCAGAGTCTTTATCTGCAGTGAAGCTGGGAGGGGCTGCCTCTTTGACCCTCTCAGTGGGACACTTATTAAACTGCCTGGTCAAGTTGGGTAATGCAATCCTAGTTTCCTCCTAAGAAAGCCATTGGCCTTCTTCTTCTTTTTTTTGGTCACAGTTTAAGGAAACAACTAATTATTAAAATTTTGGAAAGAAAAAGCTCTGGGACTAGAATGTCTGTGTAAAATTTAAAAACAGCCAATTTTGCTTCCTGGCATTTACTTGCCCTGTGCAGCTTATAAATAGTTTCCATGTGGCTCCTGTTTTGTACAGACCTCTGATAAGAGGATGGGAAATTAGTTTTGTAAAAGTCTGTCAATCTAGGGGTAATGTGTATGCCTAAGTGTATTTTTTTTTTTTTAAGGCCTAGAGAAGGAGGATTATTTGCTAACTTTTGTGGAGAACAATAGGGAAAGCAGATTTATTAAAATTAATTTTATAATCTGATAAGACAAAAAATCTAATCAATGTAATTAAATTCAGTGCTGAATTTAAAAGATAAAAGACATATAACAAGATATCCTCAGAGGATAATGCTAATTTATTATCAGATCTTGGGATCTCTATTCCCTTAATGTGGGGATGACTGCCTCTTGCATTTGTTTGAGTACCTATTATTAAACAAGGGGGGAAATGATGGGTCCCACCATTGCAAGAGTCTCTTAAGACTCCTTGGCGCTACAACAAGGGAAAGGGAGCTCATAATTTGTTTCTGAATATAATCTGAGTGGTATGTGGTTGAGAGGGAGGCTGCTTCAGATAGATGATTCCTTTCCTCATAGAAAGGTCAGCTCATCATCCACAGAAAGGTAGGTATTATCTGGAATAAATTGTACTTCAGCAACCTTGTCTTCATAAACATTGAATTGGGTGTCTCATGGAATTGGCTTATATTTAGTCAGCAAGCTGCTGTTATCAAGATGGTTCTAAGTCATGGTGATTCCTTGTGTATCAGAGTTGAGCCTTGTTCCATATGGTTTTCAATGACTTATTTTTCAGAAGTAGATCACCAGGTCTTTCTTGAACCTTTCAGATAGCAGCTAAGGATGTTATCTATTTGCACCATCCAAAAGGCAAGCAACCATTGCTGTGGACCCATAGCGACCCCTCCTTGGGTTTCTGAGACAGTATCACTACAGAAGTAGATTGCCCAACCTTCCTTCCGAGGCATGGCTAGGGGGTTTGAACCTTCTGGTTAGTAGTCAAGTGCCTCAGGTACTATGCTACCAGATTCTCCCAGAGGACCATCCAGGGAATCCTTTACTTAACATAGTTTTTTTTAATACAGCTCTTTTAAAGCACTTACTAAGGGCCAAGTACCATTCTAAAGGCTGTGCAAATAATTGACTCATTTACTTCTCACAACTCCCTATAGTAGTTACTATCATTGGCCCCATTTTCCAGATGAGCAAACTGTGGCACAAAGAGATTGCGATCAAGGTCAAATATCTGTAATGGGAGAGCCAGGATTCAAACCCTGGCAGTCTACCTCTTTTTAAGCTGCTTTGGTAGTAATATATTCCTGACAAACTAGCTTTTCCCACTAAGCCAACCACTGACTGCCTACCACATACTTAGAACATGAGATCTTTCTAAGAAAGTGACAGTTACTTTAAGGGATCAATCTGACAGCAGTATTTAAAGTCTTCAAATTTGGTAGGTGATACTGGGATATCTATTCTTGTGTGTGGCCAAGATCAAAACTCACTGCCATTGAGCCAATTCCAACTCATAGCAACCCCCATTGGGTTTCAAAAGCTATAAATCTTTATAGAAGTAGACGGCCTCATCCTTCTTCCGTGGAGAGGCTGGTGGGTTCAAACCACCAACTTTTGCTTAGCAGCTAAATGTGTTAACCGCTATACCACCAGAGCTCCTGGTGGCCATGATAGTTCTACTTTAAATTCTTCTGGTGCTCCAGACGCTTAGAGTTTATTAACCTGGCTGAGCATATCCAGAGCTAACAAGAGCCTCCAACAGAATCAACTTCTAAGAGGTCAACTAACTCTTGAGGGCTTTTTTTTTTTTTTTTTCAATTAGCAAGAAAGTCTTTCCTAACTCCCACTGGGTAGCTGTCCCTGTAATACTGATAAACCTGTTTCTTTATTGGAGTCTTTGGGTGGTACAAACAGTTAAAACCCTCAGCTACTACCTAATAAGTTTGTGCTTCTAGTCAACCCAGAGGTAATTTGGAAGAAAGGCCTTATAATCTACTTCTAAAAAGTCTGCCCCTGAAAACCTACAGAGCACAATTCTGCTCTGACACACATGGAGTTGCCATGAGTTGGAGTTGATTTGATGGCAACTGGGTTTTTAGTACTGGTAGCATATTATGATGAGCTTTTCCTTGATTGTCTTCCTCATAAGTATTTAACCTTTGTAAGACAGGGTTAATATCCTATTTGTCTTCTTGCCTAGAAAATTGCTGGGTCTGCATTAGGTACTTAAAGGTATTCAGAGAGGCTTGTTGACTGCTTCAGGCCACTTGACCTTTGCTACTTTGTCTCTGAAGACTATCAGGCTGTGCCAATGGACAGAGACACTGTCTCCTTTTATCTGAGGAATAGTCAGTCTTGTGAATGACTTTATGAAGTCATGAATCTAGCATTACTTGTTAAACCAGTTTAATGATTATGGGAGATTCTGAAATACAAATGGGGGTGGGGTGGAATGGGGTCTTTTATTTGAAGAACTCACCAAATAGCTAGTAAACACCAATTTCACAATAGAAACTACAGGGATTTTAATTGTTCCTGGACTCATTTTGCCAACTCTAAAATAAAAATAAATAAATAAATAAATAAAACTTGCTGTCATCAAGTTGATTCTGACTCATAGTGATCCTATAGGACAGAGTAGAATGGCCCCACAGGGTTCCAAGGCTGTCATCTTTATGGAAGCAGACGCCTCATCTTTCTCCAATGAAACAGTTGATGGGTAGAAACTGCTGACCTTTTGGTTAACAGCCAAATGCTTTAACCACTATGCCAACCCCATGGTGCCTTAAAAAAATTAAGATAGTTACAAATAAGAGGTTATTATAAAAGCAGAAAAGACATTTAAGAGTAGAAAAGCTTCCTTCATATTTGTCCTGTTTGTGATTTGTGATATCTAAATTAAAGGGCATGGCCTAGTAAGGAACCTCCCTTGACCTAACGCCCAACATTTCCAAAATAATCTAAGTCTTCTAACCTCTCAGACTTCACCAGACACTCCTACCCACTCTAATCATCTCTGCTTCCTGGCGTATTCCAAGTCCTGTCTCTCTTGCTGTCATCTGAAGTAATTTTCAATTTTTATGTGGTTGTTTCTGTCTCCTTCCCACATATAGAGAGAGAGAAAGAGAAAGAGAGAGATTTTATCTCCTTTTAGCTCTCCACAGTTTTGTAGTAAAGATCAGAAGATAGAAGTGCTGTTTTGTGGATTTGGAGGGAGGAGATAATTGAGGATTAAAAGAGGCTACTCCTCACCTACTAGATGTGAGGCGTTTCAGGCATTTCCTTATCTTCTTGTAGGAGAGAATTAAGGTTTACTCAGCTAGTTAGGAGTTATTTTCAGAGGTCCAGGAGTGGGCTGGACTGTTTGCAGAAGCAACCCGGTGAGGTATTTGTTGCAGTGACCTCCAGCAGGCCTGAACATGTTAGATAAAGTCTCACTTTGAAGTTTCTAAGGCTAGGACAATTTCTACATCTGGTGGGTACATCACTCTTTAAAAAATAAACTAAAAATTTGAGAATAACTTTATCCTTGACAAGATGTATCCTTTTCTAAGGAGAATTGCCGCAGCTGTCTAACAATGAATTATAACACTCCACAGCTGTCTGGGCAGGAAATGAAGAAAATTATCTTGGCTATCTCGAAATCGGTGTTTGGGGAATGGGGGAGGGAGTAAGAGATTCTGTAGACTATTCTGGAATTGGGCACTGAGCCTGGTTGATTAATCTTATCTCATATTACAGGGTCCATGGCTACTAGATTTCAGAGAGTATTAAAAAACTTGAACTACCTGAAATCAAATAGCATGGCTACACAGATTTCAAATAGTGAATTAAAATTAAAAGTATGTCTATTGCGGGCTACAAGTAGATTTTCCTTCCTCTTCTTCCTTTGCTAGAACTGAATAAAATTCACAAATTGTGTAAAATCACAGGCATGCATTAAAAAATTTTATCTGAGTTACCTCAAAGCCAAGTACGATGGAGCTAAGACTACAGGGATATCATTTAATAATCATCATTCTAGAAGACGATGATTCATGTTTTATAAAGATTGCGATAATTTAATAAACTGCTCGTCAAATGGCCCTTCTGTGTGCCCTCTACACTGCTTGTCAGAGCTACATTTCCCAAGCAAAGCTAAGACCAAGTTACTTCTCTCCCTAAGGAACCTTCAATGGCCCCCATTATGCACAGCAGAGCTTCTAAACCTTAATGTGCATATGAATCAGCTGGGGATTTTGTAAAAAGGCAGAAGACTGATGCAGTTGGTCTAAGGTAGAGTAGGGTCTGGGCTTCTAATAAGTTTCCAGGTGTTTCTGAGGTTTCTCATCCAAGGACCTCACTTTGAGGAGCAAACGTCTACAGAATAATATCTGAACTTCTAGACTTGGCAATGGTGGCTCTGCACAACCATCTTCCTAGGCTCATTGCTCATTATACACTTAACTCTCCACAGTCAGGCTACTTGTTAGCCCTCTCAGGCTATTAATGTTGTTTCAGATATATAGCACACTTCTGCTTCTATGCTTTTGAGATGCTAGTCTCCATCAATGTCTTACTTTCTTTTATTAGTCTGGAAAACCCACATTCTCCACAGGTCCTCTCAGCTTAGTCTCTCATGGCTAGCCTGCCTGCCCATTAGAATCACTCGCTCCCTCTCCTGTTCTCCTCTCAAACTTTTGTTAGAAATTGATTTTGTAATTTTCTACCGTCTGCCAGACTATACATATTGGGTGTGTATCTGTCACTCCCAATGAACAGTGAACTCCTGGAAAACAGGAATCTCCATCAATGCATCTCCTGCTATACATTTTACACAATACCTTCACAGAGCAGGTGTCAATAAAAGTTTGCCAGAACTGAAGAAAATTCACAAATTGTGTAAAATCACATCCCTAGATGGCTTTCTCTTGAAAAGCTGAAACTCACTGACATTCAGATAAACCTCTTCAATGTTCTTTCCTGAAAAGATATGTTTTACTCCTTGGTAGTTAGGGCTCACTCCTGAGTGTTTTTTAAAAAAGGTTTTGATTTAGAGGATCTATGAATGTGACTGTGTAGGCTAAACTTCTTAAAGGGGCAACCCAGCTGAGAAACACACAAAAAAAGCAGAGACTGTTACCTTTGCCTACTATACAAACTGATTTTTCAGTGTTGCTAATGAGAGCCTCCTGGAGAAGGATTGACACAGTGGCTGCAACAATGGGCTTGAACATAGCAACAATTGTGAAGATGGTGCAGGACCAGGCAGTGTTTTGTTCTATTGTACATGGGGTCATTGTGGGTCGGAACCAACTCGGCACTAACAACAGTAACCAAGAGCCACTTGTGTCAACTAACAGGAAGCATCTTACTTATTTTTTATCCCCAAAAGAAACCCACTGCCATCGAGTCAATTCGGACTCATAGCTACCCTATATAAGACAGAATTGTTGTTGTTGTTGTTGTGTGCCATCGAGTCGGACCCGACTCATAGCGACCCCTCCTTGGGTTTCTGAGGCAGTATCACTACGGAAGTAGATTGCCCCATCTTCCTTCCAAGGAGTGTCTGGTGGGTTTGAACCGCCAGCCTTCTTTTTAGCAGTCAAGTGCCTTAGCCACTATGCTACCAGAGCTCCCATAAGACAGAATAGAATGTCCCTATAGGATTTCAAAGGCAGTAAATCTTTATGGAAGCAGATTGTCTTATCTTTCTCCTGTGGAGTGGCTGGCGGGTTCGAACTGCAGACCTTTTGGTTAGTAGCAGAATGCTTTAGCTACCACACAACCAGAGCTCCTCTTTTCTCATCGCAAACCCAAAACCAAACTCATTGCCATCAAATTGATTCATAGCTACCCTCAATGGGTTTCCAAGGCTGTAAATCTTTAAGGTGGCAGACTTTCTCATCTTTCTTCCATGCAGTGCTGGGTGGGTTTGAACCACTGACCTTTTGGTAGCAGCCAAATGCCTTAACCACTGCATCACCAGAGCTCCTTTCCTTTTTCACTGAACTTCTAAAACTAGCCTTGCTGTGCTCTTCCTGAAGAATCTTGAGATGTGCCACCCTTTAAGCTCAGAAAGGATGATAGGAGAATTAGAGGGGCATGCCTAGAACTTGGAAGGACATTCCAATTTGGGCAAGATTAATAAACAAGCATTTTGAATCAGAGTAACCTTGGCTTGAGTTTAGGTACTGCACTGTTAGCTTTGTTGTCTTGAACAAATTATTTAGTCACCTTGAGCATCAGTTTTCTCATCTCTAAATGGGGCAATTCATATCCACCTTGATGGATTATTGAAATTAAATGAAATAATGTCTATCACTTACTTGATGCATATCGCTGTGCAATAAATAATGGTGGATGTCATCCTAATCAGAGCCCTGGCATATCACCAGTCAATCCTTCAGGGCTTGCAGTCTGTCATCAATATTTATAGCAAGGATTGTGAGGGTGGCACAGGACCAGATAGTGTTTGCTTCTGTTGTACACAGGGTCGCTATGAATCAGAGCTAACTAGATGGCACCTAACAACAACAACAGCTATTAAAAGTTGAGGGAAGAAGAGAGAGAGTCTTGAATTAAGCATCCATATTCTGCTTACCTTTACAGAGCTCTAGTCACTGTTCAAAGAGCCCTGGTTGCACTGTGGTTAAAGAATTTGGCTGCTAACCAAAATATTGGTGGTTTGAACCCACCACCTGCTCTGCAGGAGAAAGATGAGGCGGTCTGCTTCTATAAATATTTACAGCCTCAAAAACCCTATGGGACAGTTCTACTTTGTCCTATTAAAAAAAAAAAAAAAAAAAACAAACACTGCTGTCAAGTCGGATCTGACTCTTAGTGACCCCTCCTTGGGTTTCTAACAAAGTATTAGTATGGATGTAGATTGCCCAATCTTCCTTCCAACGAGTGGCTGGGGGGTTTGAACCACCAGCCTTCTGGTTAGCAGCCTTCTAGTTAACTTGGCCCTATAGAGTCTCTGAATCAGAATCGCCTCGATTGAAGTGCCTCTGGTCGCTATGCTGTGCTCACAAACTGCCCCTACTAGTGGCAAAAGTAGAAACTTCATCAGTGACTTGACTGCATTCCTAATCCAGCAAAATCAGAAGTTTTTTAAACTCTTCTGGATCATGGACTCAATTCAACATCTTATGTGTGTTATTAACACTCAAGAAAAATATGTATGTTTATGCAATTTTGATTTCATTATCTGGGAGTTGATAAGTCCCAGGATAAAAACCAAACAGTGTTTCATTGCTATTCATAAGGTTTTCCCTGGCCAATTCTTTGAGAAGTGGACGGCCTCTTCCTTCTTCCTAGTCTGTCTCAGTCTATAAGCTGGGCTGTTACCTGTGCACCAGGTGCATCTTGCTGGGTTTTAAACACCAGAGGCTCAGCCTCAAAACTCACATCTACATGTCACCACAGTAGGACAAACCGACAGACAAGTGTCTTGCTGTTGGAGACCTGTCATATCACCCCCACCTGGGTCCCTGTGGCTGACTGTACCTCTGTCTGGCTTCCTGGCTTTTATCCCCTTTCTCCTGCTCTTCCGGACTGCTACTCCATATTTGTGCCCATTCCAAAGAAAGGTGATGCCACACAATGTGGAAATTATAGAACAATATCATTAATATCACATGCAAGTAAGATCTTACTGAAGATAATTCAGAAACGTTTGCAGCAGTATATTGACAGAGAACTTCTAGAGGTTCAAGCCGGATTCCGAAGAGGACGTGGAACAAGGGATATCATAGCTGTTGTCAGATGGATCTTGGCTCAACGCAAAGAATACCAGAAAGATGTTTACTTGTGTTTTATTGACTATGCAAAGGCATTTGATTGTGTGGATCATGACAAATTATGGATAACATGGAGAAGAATGGGAATTCCCGAGCACTTGATTGTACTCGTGAAGAATCTGTACCTTGACCAGGAGGCTGTCGTTTGAACAGAACAAGGGGACACTACATGGTTTAAAATCAAGAAGGGAGTGTGTCAGGGTTGTATCCTTTCTCCACACTTATTCAATCTATATGCTGAGCAAATAATCCGAGAAGGTGGACTATATGAAGAAAAACATGGTATCAGGATTGGAGGAAGAATCATTAACAACCTGAGATATGCAGACAATACAACTTTGCTTGCTGAAAGTGAGGATGACTTAAGGCACCTACTGATGAAGGTTGAAGAATCCAGTCTGCAGTATGGATTACGTCTCAATATAAAGAAAACAAAAATCCTCACAACTGGACCAATGAGCAGCATCACAATAAAAGGAGAGAAGATTGAGGTTGTCAAAGAATTCACGTTGCTTGGTTCTACAATCGATGCCAATGGAAGCAGCAGTCAGGACATTAGACGACATGTAGCATTGGGAAAGTCAACTGGGAAGGAACTGTTTCAAGTGCTGAGGAGCAAGGATATCTCCTTGAGGACTAAGGTGCGCCTGACACAAGCCATGATATTTCCAATTTCCTCGTATGCATGTGAGAGCTGGACAATGAATGAGGAAGACCAAAGAAGAGTTGATGCTTTTGAGTTGTGGTGCTGGTGGAGAATGCTGAAAGTACCATGGACTGCTAAAAGAACTAACAGATCTGTCCTGGAGGAAGTGCAGCCAGAATGTTCCTTGGAAGCAAGAATGGCCAGACTTCGTCTCACCTATTTTGGTCATGTTGTAAGAAGGTACCATTCCCTGGAGAAGGATGTCATTCTTGGTAGGGTGGAGGGTCGACGAAAGAGGGGGAGGCCTTCAACAAGATGGATTGACACGGTGGCTGCGATGATGGGCTCGAGTATAGCAGGGATTGTGGGGCTGGCGCGGGATCGGGCAGTGTTTCGTTCTGCTGTGCATGGGGTCGCTATGAGTCAGAAATGACTCGACAGCACTTAACAACAACAACAACAACAGGATAAAAACCACTGGTCCCTGGAGCTGCCCCACAACCCTCTTTTCCTCATAAGGCAAGAAGCCAAAGATGACACAACAAAGTTGTGTTGACATAATTGAGGACCAAGAAGGTTAGTTAAAAGATGGAGCAGATTATCCAGTCCTCACCACCAATTTGTTTCAGCTGCTCAGAAAAACTTGGCGCAAAGATTTGGCTACTTGAAAGAGAAAGGCAATAACCTTTCTTATTTTATCTTGTGTCAGGAATTACTGTCATTCAAATATATCTAAGTACTTCACATGGTTTGTGATGTAAAATGATTATCTCAATAAGGTTGTGATAAAAGTGAGTAATATCCCAAGTTAAGAAACTTACTCTGTTTTAGATGGTGGAGGGGAAATTGCCCAAGCAGCAAAGTATGCTGTTCACCATTTATCTTGATCCAAGTGGTGGATTTGTGTGCAGGACTGACTTGCATTAATAAATATTAACACACTAGATGTGGAAACATGTCTGGGCCTTGCTCATCAGTTCCCATTTTCATACTTCCTGAGTAGGCTTGGAAACGTGGACAGACAGCATGAATCCAATTTAACAGTCCAATAAGTGCCAAAGAAATGATCACATCTCTGAAACTAAGTGTTTTAAACAAGATTTTCCAAATGGTAAAGAAAAGACAAATCCCTTGTTTAGTAAACAGCAAACGCTTTATACATTAATCATCTAGCAGACATTAAGTATAATCAAAGGTTTCATTTTAGTTCAAATACAACTTATGTTCCCCAATTAATTACTTACAGAACTATGTAGTTTGCATTTTTAAATGAATTTTCTACTTCCCAGATGTCTTCTTGTAGGGATGCTTTGACCTTTTTTAGGTTAGTTCTCTTATCACAGTGTTTTCTAAGCCTGCTGGAGTGTGAAAAAACTGATACGGTTTAAGTACCACCTGCCGTATTGAATCAAATAAGGAATTTGGGAAGTTGGAATACAGTGCCCACACTTAAGTAGGTTATATTCTTGGCAAAGATGCTGTGGGCTGAGATGATGTAATTCAAATTTGATTTTTCCCAGAGAAACATTATTATAATGGAGTTATCATCCTGACTAAGGGTCAGCACTTAGTGGATTCACAGAAATGAGGTGATCATACTAGTAAGCCACCTCAAAGAAATCTAGACCAGTCCTCTTTTTTGAGTCAGAAAAGTGTTATTCTTTCTTTTCAGACGACAGAGACAAAATTTATATAGAGGCTAAGTGTTCTGCTAATATAGAGGTGGTAAGTTTTGAAGTGTGAATCGAGGCTCTAGAACAGTTTTTTAGTCAATAAACTTTCTGTGATGACAATAATGTCCTATATGTGTTCTATCCAATATGGTAGCCACTGGTCACATGTGACTATTAAGCATTTGAAATGTGGCTAGTGTGGCAGATGAAATGCATTTTTAAATTAAATTGAGATTTAAATGTAAACAGAAATAGCCACATGCAGATAGCATAGGTAAGTTAAATCTGATTCTAAGGGATTTGAAAGGCAAAGACCAGGTAACAAAGTAAAAAACATAGCTAGGAGAATAAGATTGGATGAGATAATTACCTTACTGACTGAATGAATGGGTTATTTCATGATGAAGTTTAAGGATCATCAATCTGCTGGACAATACCAAAGAATTTTAGTAGTTTATAGCATGATAAAGTCCCAGAGCCGTTTAAAAATTTTTATGGTACAGGAGGAAAAAATAAATAAATAAAGGCACACAGAGAGTCCTAGGGGCATGGACAAGTACCAAATAAAACATTAAGACTTAGGACAAGAAACAAGTGCTATAGCTCATGATAGAGTTAGGAAACCTTTAAAGAAAAATTTCCTCAGAGTAATGGAGGGAGTTACCACAGGATATTGTTGAATAAAAGAAAAACAAAAATAGTTTTGGCTGTAGGTGGTCATAGGTCTAGAAGCAAAAATTGTACTTCTTACAATTCCTTCCACTAATTTGGTTATTAATTTTGAGTTTAGCATACTTACTTTTGATTGTGTTTTGTCCATTGTAGTTAAATAAAAGGCCAAACTCACTGCTGTAGCGTCTATTTGACTCATAGCGACCCCTCCTTGGGTTTCCAAGGCAAGGAGGGGGTCACTATCAATCGGATCTGACTCCATGGCAGTGCATTGCTTTCTACATAATTAGATTGCCCAATCTTCCTTCTGAGGAGTGGCTGGTGGGTTTGAACTGTCATCCTTCTGGTTAGCAGTCAAATGCCTTATGCACTACACCACCAGAGCTCCCATTGTAGTTAGTTGATTATATAATGCCATATTCAAAACCTAGAAAAGATTTTCCTTCCTATTCTACCTAATATTAATTAATTAATCTAAGATCACAGAGAAACAAAGATTGTCAGAGCAAGAAAGGACAGGGAGACCATCTAGCCTTAGCTCTTCCTTTTGTAGATGAAGAAGCTTAGGTGCAGTAATGTGAGGTGACTCAGTGTTTGTTGTTACTAGTTGCAGTCAAGTTGGTGCTGACTTGTAGCGACCCCCGTACATCAGAACAAACTGTTTCCTGAACCTGTGCCATCTTAACAATACTTGTTGTGGCCACTGCATATTTTTTATGACTTTCAACCTAGAGGCTCATCATTCAACACGGTATCAGACAATATTATGCTGTGATTCACAGGGTTTTCATTGTCTAATCATCAGATGTAGGTCACCAGGCCCTTTATTCCTAGTCTATCAATTTGGACGGTTTGCTGAAATGTATCCACCATGGGTGACCTTGGTGGCATTTGAAATACTGGCAACATAAGTTTCTAGCATCACAGAAACACATAAGCCACTAGAGTATGACAAACTGACAGATGGGTGGTGGGCTTAGTGAATTCAATGTGAATTAGTGGATAAGGCTTTGGGGTTAGAAAGACATAAATATGATGGCCAAATATCTATGGTCAGTTGTCCTCTATGTATCCTTGGAAAAGATATGTAACCTCCCTGTGCCTCAGTTTCATGATCTATAAAGTGAGAATTTTATTATCTTCCATCCTTAGGGAAATGTTTTGTAAGAACCATCTGTAGCAGAAAGTAAATGTTCAACAAATAGAATTAATTATTTCTATTATTGAAAAAATCTGGTCACTGAGAAGTTAGCTTTTAACTTGTTCAATAAGTCAGCTGAGAAGTGACAGAGGGCATCACTGTCCTCGTTCTTTATTCACTACGATGCTGACACCAGTAATCTAAAATTATGTTGTGAGAGAGTATCCAAGTCAACTGTATACACTCTTCATCCATATATTACTTACTTTTTTATATTAAAATAACATTAAGGGATGCTCTTTTCAGTTGCCAATTTTTAGCAGGCTTAGAGTACTCAGTAAAGAGCCCTGGTGGTGCAATGGTTAAGCTCTCAGCTGCTAACTGGAAAGTGGTTGATTTTCACCCATCAGTCACTCCACGGGAGAAAGATGAGGCAGTCTGTTCATTTACATCCTTAGAAACCCTATGGGGAAGTTCTACTCTGTCCTTTGGGTTGTTATGAGTCAGAATTGACTCAACAGTAACAGGTTAAGGGATTTAGTGAAATATTCCCAGGTAGATGTTGAAAAGTAGTTTGTGAACTGTTCTAGGGAGACTTAGGGCTCCTTTGGATGATGTTTTGAGGTGTTGATCCAGGGCTGTCTGTTTTATGGCTCTTGCTTTCTCATCACGAGGACTTTTTTGCAGGTGTAGTCCTTGGAGATCACCCAGCTGTCCTCTCTGTGTTTGGAATTATAATGTCTGTTTTGCTGCTTTGAGCTGTAGGCTCACCAGCTTAGCAGCTTCCCCTTGCATGAAAATATTATGCAGAGAATATCTGTCTTGGCAGAGCCTGAACCAATCCTTACTTGCAGAGAATTTTCCATCCTTTGATCCCTTAAGATGTCGTTGCTTCACAATGTCAAGAGCCTAAATTTAAGCCTTGGCTTGAATGGTGGCCAAATGCAATGGCGTTCAGGGCTGAGTTTGATCCTTAGTCCACAAAATCAAAGGTTCTTCTCTCTCAACCACAGGTACTGCTTTTTGCCCTATAACCCTGGATTACTACTGTCCCTAAAGCACTGTGTTTCCTCTTGTCAGTCATTTTGAAAGCATAACTACAGGTGTGCCAATAAAATAATGAGACATCCTCAATCCCTACAAACATAGCAAGAAAAATACCAACTGATTTTGCCTTTGAAAGTTCTTTTTCTTCAAACATTTCTGAAATTCACTTTTTAAAACAGTTTTTAATAAGCTTACTAGTGACAGTTTTACCAAAAGAACAAATTAATGTTATATTATAGTCATAGGGCATTCTTCTAAGCTCTGCTATATTTTTCTACTTTATTTCTCCTATCTTACTCTAATTTGTTTTCTTGGAGGATGAGAGGTGGAAAAATAAGTGAAAGTCCCTGAATGGTGCAAACAGTTAACTTCTCATATACTAGCCAAAAGGTCAGCAGTTCAACCCCTGCCCCAGAAGTGCCTCAGAAGACAGGCCTGGTGATCTATTTCAAAGGTTACACTCTTGAAAACCATACAGAGCAGTTGTACTCTGCACACATGGAGTCTCCAGGAGTCAGAAATGACTCAACAGAGACTAATAACAATAAAACTCAGAGGAGTCTGAGAGAAGCTGGGGGATCTGGATAGGGAGCATTGCAGGAGGATGACTTAGGGCAATGCTTCTCAAACTTTAAATGTGCTTTGGAATCTCTGGGGATCTGGTCTAAATGCAGATTCTGATTTAGTAAGTCTGGGGTGGTGTCTGGGAGCCTGAGTTTCTCCCTGTTTCCAGATATGCTGCTGCTGCTGGTTCATGCACCACACTTTGAATAACAAGGACTTAAGGGAAAAAAAAGAGGTTAGGGAATAAGAAGTGTTGCAGATGAAGCATTTTACATGGACATTCCCTACTCCTCACAATAGCCCTACAAGGTTACTGTCCCCATTTTACAAATAAGCTTACAGTCTCAAAGAGTACGGCAACTAACTGAACTGATTTAGGTCATAGTGGGGCTTTGGGAGACATCCAGGTCCACATTTGCCTCCCTTTTCATGCTGTCTCTTGATGTTTCTCTGTGGGCTGTCCTCCTTACTGAGTTTAATCCCTGGGCAAGTCATGCACATTCTGCTTGCAGAATTCTTCCTGTTGGCTGCCCCTTCCCACTCTCATTTAGTGAGGATCTTTGGTTTGACTACTGCCTCCTTCTCTGCCCTCAGTCCCTTTGTCTCTTCCAAATGTCCTACAAAATGCTGCCAGAGTGATTTTTTTAAGGTGTAGCTCCAAGCAAAGGCTCCCTGTTTCAAACCTTTCTGAATATATGACATATCCATTATGAGATGTGAGGTACCCTTCATGGCAATGTCATCATTTAGTGCTTGTGTAACCCTTCCTCACCCTGCAAATTGGCTACATGCCTCTTGAGACCAGAGACCCAGAGCACAGAGCAGACACTAAATAATATTTCATGAATTAAGTTGAGAAATCCTATAAGGTTGAGAACCATGGGATTAGCTAGTGAATTAATTTTAACTTAAGCATTCTGAAAATATTAGATCTCAGCTTTTTCTTTTTTCTTGCTTTTTTTTTTTTTTTTTTAAATATTCTGATAAAAGCTATGAACCAACTGGAACCCAGATTAAGAACTTGTGTATTAGAACAGAATTTAACTTCTCATGGACTCCACTTTCTGGAATCATTGAGGCTGGATATACCCCTGAAATTATTGCCCTGAGATAAACATTAGACTTTAAGCCAAAAACATCCCCTGAAGACTTATCTCCATAATTTATAGAAAATTCCAACACATCAATAACAAAAAGACAAATAAAAAATGAACAGAAGACATGAATAGACACTTCACCAAAGAGGATATTCAGGTGGCCAACAAACATATGAAGAAATGCTCATGATCATTAGCTATTGTTGTTGTTGTTGTTGTGTGTTGTGTGCTGTCGAGTCGGCCCCAACTCATAGTGACCCCTCCTTGGGTTTCCGAGGCAGTATCACTATGGAAGTAGATTGCTCAACCTTCCTTCCAAGGAGTCGCTAGTGGGTTTGAACCTCCAGCCTTCTGGTTAGCAGTCAAGTGCCTTAGGCACTATGCTACCAGAGCTCCTCATTAGCCATTAGAGAGATGCAAATCAAAACAACAATGAGATACCATCTTGCTCCAGCACTAGTAGCAAAGTACAACAAGACAGAAAATAACAAATGCTGGCAAGGATACAGAGAGATTGGGACTCTCATACACTGCTGGTGGGACTGTCAAATGGTACAACCATTGTGGAAACCAGTATGACGATTCCTTAAAAAGTTAGAATTAGAAACACCATTTGACCCAGCCATTCCATTACTAGGTATATACCCTAAAGAAGTGAGAGCCATGGCATGAGAGCCATGACAAGAACAGATATATGCACACCCATGTTCATCGCAGCACAATTTACAATAGCCAAAAGATGGAAACAACCTAGTTGTACATCAACTGAGGAATGGATAACCGAACTGTGGTACATGAACACAATGGGATAATATGCAACTGTAAATAATAATGTAGAATCTTCAAAATACCACGTAACATGGATGAACTTGGAGGACATTATGCTGAGTGAAAGAAGTCAACCACAGAAGAACAAATATTGTATTGGTCCGTTATTGTAAAAGTCAAGGAAAGGTTTATCTATAGAAGGAAATTTTTCTTTGTTGGTTACCAGGGGTGGGAAGGGAGGGTAGGGAACACTGTTAGATAGGTAGAGATAAGTATTGATCTGGGTGAGGAGAAGGGCAGTGTACCACATGTGAGTGATCAAATGGTGGCATTGACAAAGTGGAAGACACAGAAAGGTACATGGGAGGTACAGACAACAAAGATGAACCCTCTTACACGTATGGTACTGTATCATCAGTGAAGGCAAACATGGGTATATGGGTGGATAGATAGATGGACAGGCTGACCTATTAGCTATGTCTATGCAGTGGGGAGTGTACCCAAGATCATGTATAGTGTTGGTAGACAATGGTTCTACAAATGTATTTGTATGTTCTGTAAGAATTCCCAGGTGTGTAGTAGACCTGCCAAAGGACAAGGTTGTAGTCACTTCTTGGCCACAGCCAGCTATCCAGAGAGAGCAAGTAGTTGAACCTGTGGGCTCGGGACCATAGTCACAGGGGACATCAAGCTCAATTGGCATAATATGCTACACAATACATTGTTCCACCTCCTACTTTGGCGAGTAGCAACTGGGATCTTAAAAGCTTGCAAGCAGCCGTCTAGACACAATGATGGGTCTCTCCTCATCCAGAGCAAAGAAGAATGAAGAAAAGCAAAGATACATGGAAGTAATTAGTCCAAGCAACTGGTACACCATGTGATCCATAGCCAATATGACTATGAGACCAGAAGAACTAGATGGTGCCTGGCTACCACTCTCAACCACTCGCAAGGGGATCTATGTAGGGGATCCTGAATAGAGAGGGAGAACAACAGCAAACAAAACTCGAAATCATTTGGGAAAAAATAAGGGGGTGGGGACCAGGTTTGCTGGTCTGATAGAGCCTGGTGGAACCACTGAGACTATGGCCCCTAGCTGCCCTTCAGTTCTAAAATTGAAGCCATACCTGTGACTTTCAGCCAAACAAATGACAGGCATATGAGTTCAACATGTACCTAAGGTAGATACACTCCTTGGAGAGAACAATCATGGAAGATAAAAGGGCTGCTTTTATGCACAGGGAGACAGTTCAGGGGCAGGAGTGCATGGAGGGATGGACACAGGGAAGAGGTAACTATTGAGAGGAAGTGGAGGGGAGCTGTTGCATTGGGGTAAATGGGAGTCAAGTGTATGAGAACTATTGTATGGAAAGTAAATTTCCTCTGTAAACTTCCACCCAAATCACAATTAAAATAAATAAATAAATAAATCACCTGAAGTCTTCTTAAAATGGAGGAACAGTATACTTCACTAGTATGCTTGTCTGAGGCACTGTGCTCTTTTAAGATCTATCAATATGGGATCAGATTGACAACAGTGATTTGAAAGATTAGGTAGAAAATTTAGGGGGCAGTTAGTTTACGTTAAAGGAGAAGAATAACTCAGAAATGGAGGGCGAGAATGATTGTACATCTTGAAGAATATAATCAATGCAACTGAAATATACATGTAGAAACTTGAATTAGTGTATAGTTTGCTATAAATATTCTCAACAATAACAATAAAATATTTTTTTTAAAAAAAAATCATACATTAAAGTAGTACATAGGGTATTTGTGTCAAACACTTATTCCAATCCATCATCTGTAAAATGCAACCAGTGATCTTTTCCTCACAGGATTGCAGTGGGAATTTACTGAATTGATAAGTATATGAACAAGTACAGTGACTAGTATATAATAGAGGCTCACTATATGTTAATTTCCATATTTTTGCTCTCTAGCTTAATTCTGTAGGACTGCTGGAGGGATTTCTTTGATGTAGAAAACTTGCATAGCAGTGACAAGAAAGAACTTGATTCTCACTATCTTATTTAACTGCCAAGCATAGAAATATCTTGTGAAGTTGAAAAGTGGGAAGCCATAGCTCCCTGGAAACCTTTTTGATATTCTTAGACAAATCAGAAGAGCAATGATACTGATAACAACAACCAATCAGGCACCACATTCCTTTGTCTTTGGAGGATGTTTTGGAATGATTGGCAGGCATGGCATTTCTCCCATAAGGCAATCCTCCTGCTATGATTCAGTTTCAGGAAGGGCTACCAGTTCTTCATGTATGATAGAGACTAAATAAGGAAGACAAAATACAGTACAGACATCAACTTACTAAGTTGTTGCTGTTGTTAGGTGCTGTCGAGTCGACTCTGACTCATAGCAACCCTGTGTACAACAGAATGAAACATTGCCTGGTCCTGCATCAGCCTCACAATACTTGCTATACCTGAGCCCATTGTTGCAACCAGTGTCAATCCATTTTCTTGAGGGTCTTCCCTTTTTTCGCTGACCATACTGAAAGTACCATGGACTGCCAGAAGAACGAACAAATCTGCCCTGGAGGAAGTGCAGCCAGAATGCTCCTTGGAAGCCAGAATGGCCAGACTGTCTCACCCACTTTGGTCATGTTGTCAGAGGGGCCATTCCCTGGAGAAGGATATCATGCTTTGTAAAGGGGAGGGTCAGTGAACTCACTAAGAGAATTCTCTAAATCACTACTCCTCAGTGTTACTGAAGCCAACCTTTACATCACTGGCATTCATGTCAACATAGCAAATATTTTTTCAGATATTTATTGACTATCCACCTAAACTGTTGCCTTCAAGTCAATTCCAACTCAGAGCAACCCCGTAGGACAGAGTAGAACTGTCCCATAGGGCTTCCATGGCTGTAAATTTTTACTGAAGCAGATAGCCTCATCTTTCTCCCACAGATCAGCTGCTGAATATGAACTGGTGACCTTTTTGTTTAACAGCTCAATGCTTTAACCACTGTGCCACCAGAGGTACTTTATTGACTACCAAACCCAAACCAACCTCATTGCCATTGAGTTGATTCTGAGTCATAGCAACTACCACTGAGTTTCTAAGGCTATACATCTTTGCAGAAACAGACTGCCTCATCTTTCTTCCACAGAATGACTGGTGGGTTTGAACCACCAACCTTTGGTTAGCAGCCAAATGCGTTAACCACTATACCACCAGAACTTCTTTTAAATCAACTAGGGAGCTTGTTAAAAATATAAGCCTCTTGAGAAATTCTGACTAAGTACTTACAGGTAAAACCAAAGTACCAAACCCACCAGTCATTCTATGGAAGAAAGATGAGGCAGTCTGTTTCTGCAAAGATTTATAGTCTTAGAAACTCAGTGGGAGTTGCTATGACTCAGATCAACTCAATGGCAGTGAGGTTGGTTTTGGTTTGGTAGTCAATAAAGTACATCTGGTGGCACAGTGGTTAAAGCATTGTGCTGTTAAACAAAAAGGTCACCAGTTCATATTCAGTTGCCGTTGAGTTGACTCCACCTCATGGTAACTCCATGTGTGTCAGAGTAGAACTGTGCTCCATAACATTTTCAATGGCTGAAATTTTGGAAGTCGATCACCAGGCCTTTCTTTTGAGGTGCATCTTGGTGTATTCAAACCTTTAAGTTAGCAACAGAGTGTGTTAACCTTTTGCTTGAATTTAGGTTACTTCCCATGTACAATTACTTTCAAAATACAGTTGAGGAAATTAAGGGTCAAGTGATATTCCAATGATCACATGGGTAGAAATATAGCAAAGCTAGGACTCCAGTCTAGGTCTTTAGATGATAATTCAATGATTTAAGAATGTAGGTCTCAAAAATTACTATACACTTTGTCTGCATTTCTAACAGGCCCGTAGGTGATGCTGATGCTTCTGATTCATAGACCACATTGAGTAGCTATGATCTAGGACATGAATTGGAGCATTTATGGATATGTGATGTAGCCATGGAGCTAAAATAAATTAGTTGGCCTTTTAGGACTTGTTAGTCATTATTGGGGATAACACGGAACTAAGCACATGGAAGGGTACTAGATAAACGAGAACACAGTTTACTTGCTGAAAAGTCTATGGGTACTCAATGAGCCTAAAATCAGGTGGTGGCCTTGATAACTCTTGCCTTGTCTTATTTACCTCTTTGATATAGTTTTCATGGTGTTCTCTTGCCCTGGGGAGCTAGTGAGTGAGTTTGATGAAGATAAAAGTTTTTTCCTAGATATACGGGCAAGAACAGTGGGAAATGGAGAATATTCATAAAATAGTTCACAATAGTCTGATCCACAACTGATCATAGGGGTGACACAGAACTGGACAGCATTTTGGTCTGTTGTGCATGGGATCACCATGAGCTGGGTGCTGAGTTGAGAGCTAACAGCAAAACACATACACACATACACACCTATCTCTCTATTTATCTATCTATCCATCTATCTATCTACCCACACATACCTTCCAGTGTTTTACTTTTCTGATAGAACTCTCACACATATAGATATGCAGGGTCTCATAGCTTAAACCAAAGGTTTGGGATAAGGTAATCTCTCTTTGACAATAGATGAGGCAGCTACTATTTTAAAATCCCTGTACCCAAGATCCTAAGCATTCCTGGTGAAATGTCATACGGTATTTCATGTGAACTTACTCTTTGTGGTTTTCAGCTTCCAGTGACTTAATGGCTCAACTTAAAGATCTCTCATTTCCTCTCCCTCATGTTTGTGACAATTCTTTCCCTTGCTCTTCTTTCACAGACAAAGAAAATTACAGTCAGCTCCTACTGTTCTTTGCTTCTACTTCTGGGGGGAGCAGTAGGCTCCAGGGTTCATACTGTGCTCTATAAAGGCTTTTTCAGCCATCATTCAGGAAGACCCTGGCTCAACTGTCAGCATGGAGCATGCTGTCTGCAGCTGAAGCCTCAGAGGAGAGGCTCTGACTCCACATTGCTGCCTCTTTCCTCCAACCTGTCCTAGATCTGTTCCCCTAGAGCTAGACAATGTAATCTGAAGCATCCTGGTCCTGATGGGAAGAAGATGAATCACAATGATAATGATAACGGGCATTGGTTTTTTATTTTTATTTTTAAGCTCCCATTCACTTTGTGTGTAAAAACATGATGTTTGTAGCTGGCTCTACTAGGCAGTTCTCCTTGTACCAGTACTGAGTATACTCTCATAATATGGCCCACAATGAAAGCTTCATGAAATTATAATGAAGATCCTGTAGCCAGAATGAATGACTCCATTCACTGCAGATAGAGAACTTGTATGGATGTTCAATTACATTTGATGCTTCCTGGATAATGTAGAAAGGGAGGTGAATGGTGATGTCAGCTTGGAGGACTGGTTAGAATAAGCAAGAAAGGAGCCATACTGTTCTGATATTCAGTCAGCAAGCCAGAGGAATGGCACCTACAACCTGGCATTCTGCTTTTTATAGGTCATTAATAGCAGTCCTTAGGGGACCCCTTCCATAGCTTCCTTGGCTAACAAGGCTAAGTCCCAATTCATTAGCCTGGTATATAGACCCCTTTGCAGTGCAGGCCCAACTCACTGTCCAAACTATTCACCATTCATTTAAAATGAAACTTGCCTGCATGTTTCTGTGCCTTTATTTATCCTATTCTTTCTGCCAAGATTTGTCTTGCCTTTTCTCTACTTAGGGAATTCTTATACTAACCTTAAGAACTAGCTCAAATATTACTACCTCTGACATCCTCAGACAAAATTAAGTGCTCATTGTGCTGTATTTTCACAGCATTCTTTTATGAACTGCCATTATAATATGCAGCACAAATCATATATTTATTTACTTACCTGTCTAACTTTTCATTTCGATTTTGACTTTCTCTAGGACTTGACCAATTCATCAGAACATAAGACTGTTGCTGGCACTAATGTGGATTTAGCACTTTTTCTTACTGAAGAGACTTGAATAGTAGTGGGAAGAGGGTCACTGGCTTAGCCAAAGAGCATTAAATTAAGAATTTGAGTGCTTGGGTTCTAATCCTAATTTTGCTACTCATCATATAACCTTGAAAAGATTTTATAATGGCTGGTCAGAGTTGAGTAACACTGACAGATAGATGGTGAAAGTTTGAATTTCATCTTGCCTTGATTTCTTCATTTGGTAATTGGTAAATATAATATCCACTCTTGCTCACTTACAGTTCTATGTTGAGAATCAAGTGAAATAAAAAAAAAATATGTAAAAACATTCCCCCAAAATAAATAGAGCAAATGTTGCTGTTGTTGCTGTTATGTGCCATTGCATTGAGTCGGACCTGACTCATACCAACCCCTGCTTGGGTTTCCGAGAAGGTATCACTACAGAAGTAGATTGCCCAACCTTCCTTCCGAGGAGTGGCTGGTGGCAAATGCTAATTATTTTCATGAACTCTTTCATCTTATCTTCAGAGATAGAGGATGGACATATTTCTTACAGGTTGACCAAGATCAAAGGCTTGTTTACCTCAAAAAGGGACCAGTGGGGAGAAGGCCCAGTGAAGGCCAGTGACTTTGGAAATTTAAGAGAATTAACTTTGTTTTTCTTGCTCCTTCTCCAGGCTTCTAACATGTGCCTTAACCTAACAGTTGGTAAAAATGCTGGTGACCAAGAGAAGACGTGAGTTTGAAATCCTAAATCAATTAATAGCTGAGAATAGATGTTCAGTTCAGTGAATATTTCTGTGAAGCTCTCGTCTGAATTACTGAGGGATATGTGGACTCTATAGAGGCCTTTATTGGTAAAGAGATTCTAATTGGTCCATGATGTCTGTTTTAGTTTGCTAGGTGTGATAGTTGAAGATCTGTCAACTTGGCTGGACTTCACTTGTGAGTGTTGTTTCTCATGATGGATCACATGACTATGTCCTAAGCGGCCGG
>NW_006921725.1:5530694-5535904 GCF_000298275.1 Orycteropus afer afer | reverse complement strand
TCTCTCTCTCTCTTTCTCTCTCTATAAATATATATATATATATATATATATATATACTTTGCTGGTTTTTGTGTTTCTCTAGAGAACCCTATCCAACACACTAGGGGTGCAGTACCAAAATGCCACAAAGAGGGTGCCTTTAAAAAGTATAAAATTACTGTTTCACAGTTATGGAGGCTAGACACCTGAATCCTGTACATCAGCAGGGCTGTGCTGTTTCTTTGTTAGTTCCAGGAGAAGATCCATCCTTGTCTCTTTTAGCTTCTGGTAGCCTCAGGTGTTTCTTGGCTTGTAGACTGATCTTCTCATGGTATCTTCCCCTATATGTGACTTTGTTTCTGTGTCTGTTCTACTTTTTATAAGATGCCAGTCATATAGGATTGGGATTAGGACCCACTTACTCCAGGATATCCTCAATTAACTTAACAGATAACAAAAGAAAAATTCTATTTCCAAACAAAGTCTCCTTCACAGGTACAGGGCTTCAGTATATCTTTTTTGGGAACACAACCTTATTTCAAATGATGGTCCAGGGCTCATCATATTTGAACTATTTCTATCTACTCTTCAGATATGACCTGACACAATCATTTTAAAAAGAATATTATTATTATTATTATTTTGGCAGTAAGGTCCACTATAATACATGCAAAAGTGGGGGAAAAAAATGGCCTTTGGTGTCTTTAAATCTCCCATACATGTCTATCTCCAACATTCTGATTGCTGCTTTCCCTTACTTCTAGGTACCCAAGAGCCTCATTTTGCCAGTGAATTGTCCAAAAATCATTGTTTCCTTTCTGATTTTCTTTAAATAGCAGGAAATAAATTAGCAATCTATTATTCTCATTATAGAAACCAATACTCATCTGTCAGTTTGTCATGGTACACAGGTTTCAGTGGAATTTACAGATTAAAATAAACTGTTAAGAAAGGCCTGGTTATCTACCTCCAAAAATTAGCCAAAGAAAATCCTATGGATCACAGCAGAGTATTATGCAATATAGTAATGGAAGATAAACCCAAACATAATAATGATCAAGAAGACAGTGTCAGGCTTGGCAAGGTTTCATTCTGTTATATATAAAGTCACCATGAGTTACAGACAACTTAATGGAAAATAGCAATAATAATTATGAAAAATTATTCACTCCTGTATGAATGGATATATCCTTCCTTTATGTTTGTAGGCTTTTTTGGGGTTGTTGTTCTTGTTGTTAGGTGCTGTTGAGTTGGCTCCGACTCATAGCGACACTATGTATAACAGAATGAAACTGCCCTGTCTTGCACCAGCCTCACAATCCATGAGCCCATCCTTGCAGTCACTGTATCAATCCGCCTTGTTGAGGGCCTTCCCCTTCTTCACTAACCCTCCACTTCACCAAACATGATATTCTTCTCTAGGGAATGGCCATCACTTGTTTGTCAGTTTGCTATGCTGTGGTGGCTTGCATGTTGCTGTGAGGCTGAAGACAATGCCACTGGTATTTCAAATACCAGCAGGCTCACCCATGGTGGACAGGTTTCAGTGGAGTTTCCAGACTAAGACAGACTTGGAAGAGGGAGGAACCATCCACTTCTCAAAGACCTGGCCAGTGAAAACCTTATGAACAGCAGTGAAACCCTGTCTGATATATATTTTTTGAGTAGTTTAGTACAATTTCAAAACAGACTGTAGTCTCACAGAAAAATGTGTTTCTTGGATAATTTCAACAGTTTTGCTAATTAATAATTGTGGACATCTGCGCATTTTATTATGATGTTTATTATCAGAGTCTTAGTGATTTCTCCTGTCTACAGAGAAAAGAAGGAATTTTTAAAACTCCCAGAATGGGAATTCTTAAAATTTGGAAACTATCCATGCCTCTTAGACAAGTCCAAATAAGACGATCAATGCATGGGGTAAGGTGAGGATGGAAGTAAGATAAAAGGAGCAGATTTTGTTTCACTTTGATATTAATAACACAGATGGTCACACTACTGAAGACAATCATATCTTAATAAATTATAGTTGCACTAGCAGCAATAAAGGATCGAGGAATGAATATGAAGTGAAGGCACTGCTCTTCTTCTTGAAGTTTATTAATAAGACTTGCCATTAACATGATGCTTTTTCAACCAGTCAGGTAAAAATTAAATTTGCTAATGAGATATGACAGCCTTACATGAGGCACATGGAAAGAATTGCATATTAGGTGAAGGAAAAAATGTGAGTTTTATAGTTAAAAAGACAAGATATTTGTATCTCATTAGCAAAAAAGAAAACTTACTAATAGGTGATAGCCTTGTTATATCAGTAATACCAAGAGTGTCTTAATAGTCATTAATTCTGTAGAAATGCCTTCCATATAGGTTAACAAAATATACTAAAAATATTCCCCTGTGATAATGAATGAATTATTGCTACTCTCTAGACAGAAATAGTTTCATTTACAACAGTAATAAAAACCTGGCATTTGCTCTTCTTTGCCTCCTCTTTTTGTCCAGCTTCTTTCTCTATTTCCTAGACTTTCCTTAGTTGAGAAGGAACAGTAAAGGTCACCTTGCTCATCTACTCATCTGACGCTTGGATGTTTTCCAAAGAGGAGCAAACAGAAGGGCTTGAACTGCTCTGGTGACTGACCTCCTGAGGTGACCCATTCTGCCTTTGGATGCCCCTGATGGCTCTGAAGCCCTCCTCAGCATCTCTTCTGCATTGGCTCTGGTGCCACTCTCTAGAACTACACAGAAGAATGCTAACCCCTCCTGAAAATGACAGCCCTTGAAGTACTTATCAGGTCTCTCTGGTCTTTTTACTTCTCAGAATAAGCATCAACATTTTTCCATCAGTCCACAAATGACAAGGCTCAGAATGTCATCACTGTTCTGGTCACTTTCTTCTGAATACATTTCTAGTTATCTATATGTCTCTTAAATATGGCATCAAAACTGAATGCAGAGATGGCCCAAGATGGTAACTTAGTCACACACATCATGTCATCCCCTACAGCAAAGAACCAAGACCAAGTGAAACAGATACAGATGACTACTGGGAACCCACAACAGCAAATGGAAGGATGAAGAATTTGATCACACAGTAAAGGGGAGAAACAATGAAAACAGTGACTGAGGAGACTTATGGACTATAGATACCCTGTGAGCTGGTCCAGCACAGCATGGCCATCTTGAGACCAAGCAAAAAGTATTTCCCACTAAGGATCATAGACAAATTCACAAAACACCCAGTAGGAGATAGAGATACAGTGTAGACAAACTTGGAGTAAAGCAAGGTGAGCAGAACATGAACTAGATCTAAGGAGGGAAAATGCATGGTGTCGGGTAAGAGCCCTTGGGATCCAGGTGATGCTGGATAGAGCATAGAGTAGGGAGGGAACCAGAAAATAAGGACAGAACTCATCACCAGCAGTAGTTCTTGATAATTTGTTTATGTGACACTGGTGGGATGGAGGATTCTTAGAGTGGCAGCTAGAGATCCCTCACCCAACCAGACTCTGGATAGCCCTTCCTCCTCACATTTGGGTAAGTACTGGATCCTGATCACAGGCTGCACTCTGTGGAGGGTGTCTTGGTAACCACATAAGAGACTAGGAGAAAATGCTTCCTCCTTCCTCTCCCCTGCCCTCCAAGTGACCAACAGTGAGTTCTCCCCCACATCCAGCAATATGTAGCATTCATTCCCACACCATTGGACCTGTGAAAACACACAGCTTGCATCTGCCCTGCACATCCCCCCACCCCCGCCCAGTGATCCATGGCAGGTACTCCCACATTGTCAGACCTGCAGCCAGCCAGACTCTCATGTCCACTCCAATCTACCCCACACTAACTCATCCACCTGGCAATCAGCAGCATATGCTCTTGGCACCAGACAACCAATTGGAGGCATGAGACTTCATTCCCCTGCCCCCATCACCACACTTACTCAGCAGTTTGCAAAATAAAGGGGCAGAACCCTTTCAGAGGAAAAAATAGTAATAGAGCTAACTGATAAGAAATTCAAAAGACTTATATATAGGATTCACAAATGATAAAAGGACAAAATAGGCAATTAGGAACCATACAAAAACAACAACTAGAAATCCAGAAGATTAATGATAAATTATCAGAAACAGATAACTCAAAGGAAGCGTATAGAAGTAGAATTGAATCAATGGAAAAATAAATCAGCAAAATAGAAAACAAATCCCTTGATACTGATTTGTTTGAGGAAAAGTCAGGAAAATAAAGAAAGCCCAAGAGTTATGTGGGACAATATCAAGAGGAATAACTTATGGAAAATTGGAATTCCAGAACAGGAAGAGAAGAAAAGGTACAGAGAGAATTGTGTACATTTATTGGCAAAAAAAAACTTCCCTAATATCATGAAAGATGAGAAGGCTTCCATCCAAGAAACTCAACTAACCCCATACAGGATAGACCCTAAAAGTCACCAAGATATATGATAATCAAACTTTTTAAAATTAAGATGAAGAAAGGATTCTGAGAGCAACTCATGGAAAATTAATTGTCACCTCCCAAAAGGGCACCAGTAAGACTAGGCATTGATTTCTGGGCAGAAACCATGCAGGCAAGAAGATAGTGGGATGACATATATAAAACCCTGAAAGAAAAGAATTGCCAACCTAGAATCATATCAAAAAAAACAAAATCAAACTCACTGCTATTGACGGATCCAACTCATACTGACCCCTCTTTGGGTTTCCAAGGCGATATCACTATGGAAGTAGATTTTCCAACCTTCCTTGTGAGGAGTGGCTGTTGGGTTTGAACCATCAGGCTTCTGGTTAGCAGTAATGTGCCTTAAGCACTACATCATATGATTGTGAAACTAGGATATTCCCAATTAAGCAGAAGCTAATGGAATTTGTAAAAACCAGATCCAATTTAAAAAAAGTATCAAAGAAAGTCCTTTGGATAGAGAACCACTGACATAAAACAACAACCTGAGATTAAGACACACAACATCATCACCCAGATACAAACCCAGATAAAGAATTCTCAAAAGTAAAATAAAGCTACAAAACTGAAAATAAGGAACCAGAGATTACATCTGTAAATGAAGATAGCTTCAAAATAAGGAAGAAGAATAAATGGTATAGTTATAGAAGTTCCATAAGGAGAGAAAGTCAAGATATAGCAGACTGTTTTATTTTCTGTTTCATTTATTTCTGCTCAAATCTTTATTATTTCCTAGCAGATTTTTTTTTTTTTTT
>NW_006921725.1:5519114-5526104 GCF_000298275.1 Orycteropus afer afer | reverse complement strand
AAAGTCTTATTTATGTATTTTGGGGCTCTTTCATTGGGTCCATAAATATTTATTATGGTTATATCTTCATGTTCATTTGATCCTTTAATCATTAGATAATGTCCTTCTTTGTCTCGTATGGTGGTTTTTGTCTTAAAGTCAATTTGATCAGAAATTAATATTTCCACTCCCTAGCAGACTGTTTTAAACTTAGGAAGATAAGGTAAATTTCCGAGTAACCACTATTAATAAATCTCCTCATCAATATAAATAGGAAAATAAGACTCTGTAAACACCAACCAACAACAAAGGAAACAGAAATTAAATTCATAATCAAAAATAGCACAGAATATTAAGTCAAACAAAGCAAATGTTAATACCACACACACAAAAAAAATAATAATATATAACCAAGTAGCATCAGTTAATTCATACCTATTGGTAAACACACTGAAATTAAAGAGTTTAAATGCAGCAGTCAAGAGTTAGAGAGTAGCAGAATGGATTAAAAATATATATATATGGCCCAATAATATGTTGCTTACAAAAGGCACCCCTTAGACACAAAGACAAAAGTAGGTTAAAAATCAAAGGATGGAAAAATATATATCAAGCAGTATCCAAAAGATAGCAGGAGTGTTGATAATAATCTCTGATAAAATGGACTTTAGTTAAAATTCATTATAAAAGACAAGTAAGGGCACTAAAAATGATTAAAGGGTCAATACATCAAGAGGATATAACTATGATAGATACTTATACACCAAATGACAGAGCTTCAAAATATGTAAAACCAACTGTAACAGAATTGAAAAGAAAAATAGTTCTACAATAATAGTGAGAGACTTTAAAACAGCACTTTGATGACAGACAGAAGAATTAGAAGGAACCTCAACACAGATACAGAAGATCTAAATAGCACAATCAAACAATATGACCTCATACATGTATATCGAGCACATTACCCAAAGTAACACAGTACACATTCTCCTTCAACATACATGAATCACTCTCTAGAGGGGACCATATTTTGGACAACAAAGCAAGTCTCAATAATTTCAAAAAGACTGAAATAATACAAAGCATCTTTTCTGATCATAATATTATAAAACTAGAAATCAATAAATGAAAGAACAAGAAAAAAATTAAATACATGGAAATGGGATAACACCTAACTTAAAAAATACTAGGTAAAAGAAGAAGTTAAAAATGAAATTGGAAAGTTCCTAAAATCAAATTAGAATGAAAATACAACACACTAACACCTTTGGACATAGCAATAGCAATGCTCAGAGGAGAATTTATAGCAATAAATGCACACATTAGAAAAGAAGAAAGGGTTCAAAATCGATAGTGTAATCCTACAACTCGAACAAATAGAAAAAGAGAAGGAAAATAAGCCAAAAGTCACCAGAATAAAGGAAATATAATGAAATTATAGTAGAAAGTAATGAAACAGAAAAACAATAGACAGCATCTACAATACTAGAGTTGGGTCTTTGAGAGGATCAATAAATAACTGAAAAACAACTGGACAAATTGATAATGGAAAAAAAATGAGAAGATGGAAATAATCAAAATAAGAAATAAGTTGGGTGACATTACAACAGAACAAACCCTGACAAAAGGATCATAACAAAATATGAAAAACTGTACTCCGAAAATTTGAAAACTTAGAAAAAATGGACAAATTTCTAGAAACATACTACCAACTTAAACTAACACAAATAGAAGTAGAAAATCTTAACAGACCCATAACAAAAGAAGAAACTGAACAAATCATAAAAAATTGTCCAACAACAACAACAACAGAAAAGCCTCAGCCCAGATGACTTCACTGGAGTATTCTACAAAACATTTGGAGAAGAGTTGACACCAGTTCTGCTCAAATTATTCCAGAACATAGAAAAGAAAGAAATCCTGCCTAATTCATTCTCTGAAGCCAGCATAACCCTGATACCAAAGTGAGGTGAAGACATTACTTAAAAAGAAAATTACAAACTAATATTCCTCATGAATAAAGATGCAAATTTTCACAATAAAATTCCAACCAACAGACTTCAACAGTATAACAAAAAATAACACATTATGATCCAGTAGGATTCATACTAAGATTGCAAGGATGATTCAACACTAGAAAATCAATCAATGTAATTCACCACAAAAATACAGCAAAGAAAAAGAATCATATGATCATCTCAATCAACACAGAAAAAGCATTTGATAAAATACAACACTGTTTCCTGATAAAAATTCTCAGCAATATAAGAATACAAGGGAAATTCCTCAGCAGAGTTAAGGTCATATATGCAAAATCAACAGCCAATATTACTCTTAAAGCAAAAATATTGAGAGCATTCACTTTGAGAATGGAAATAGGACAAGGATGCTCTTTATCATCACTCTTATTCAGTATTGTAGTGGATGTCTTGCTTGAGCAATAAAGCAAGAAAGGGAAATAAAAGATATCCAAATTATAAAGGAAGAAGTAAAGCTATACTTGTTCACAGATGACATGATCTTATACACCTACACCTCACTTATTGATCATCTTCTTATCTGACATTTTCTGTTTATGAAAATATTTAAAAACCTACTATCCAGTGGGCTAGTGTCAATGCCCAGCAGTGAGAGTGGAAGGTGGCATAGTAGGGGGTCTATGCCCTTTCGCCTGGGGGATCAGATGGAAGGAGCCAGGTGAGGGGCAATGTGAATGGACACCACGGACAGTACGATCTAGAGGGGTGGGTCTGTGTAGGCTTTGCAGGGCCAATGAGTTTGCTAGGCTGGGCTGGTTAAGGGCTCCAGTGGGGTGTGCAGGGTAAGAGTGGTGTGCTCAGCCTTGCATTGCCAGAGCAGCAGCTATGGCAGGCTGAGATTCTCAGCTGGAGCTCACAGCAGTTCTGTGGGCTGAAGCCTTATGTAGAGGAGCAGGATGGGGTGTATCAGGCTGTGCAGGAGGAGGATGGGGTGGGCCTGCAGGTTCAGGAGCATGGTGACTGTGTCTACAATCCTAGCCTGGTGGTGGTGTGGGGCCACCAGATGGAGTGGACTGATGGCACCCATTGCCATGGATGGGCTCCTTGGGCTGGTCTATGATGTAAGCAGAGGGATGAGGCCCCACAAGCAGCACAAGGAAAAGAAAGGAGGCCGCTTCACAGTGCAGAAGTGGGAGGAAGCCAGTGCCAGGATGCAGGAGATGGGTTCCTCCAGCAGCTGGAGTAGCTACTCCAGCTGTCTGAGTTCAGGGACAGCTGAGTTCAGGGACAGCTCTTGGGAGCATGAGGAGGAGCTTGAAAGTTTTGGGTAACAGGGGGAATGATATTGGGAGAGCAGTGGGCAATTCAACCAGGAAGTAGTGTTCCTGGGAGTGTCCCCTGCATCCTGGGAGAGACATGAGCTGGTAGAGAGGGCCTGATCTATCAAGTCATACCCATTAAGTCTCAGATGCCTGCAGGAAGGCTACCTAGGGCTATAGGAAGCATGTTGGCTTCCTAGAGAGCAGAAGGGATAGGCAGGAAACATTTCTGGAAGGGAAGCATTCTCAGGAAGGAGAGGAGCCCCCCAAGGGGCACAAGATCCAGAGGTGCAGGTGACAGAAGAGGTGGTAACTACAGAGTAGAGGTAAGCACAGGATATATGGGTCAGGGGATCAGAGAGTACTGTGAACTGGGGAGAATTGGAAGTCACTGCCAAGGCCAGGCTGTGACCTGAAGGATCCTCTCCTGTCACCTCTGCCTGGGCATCAAGGAAGCTGTGTCTGCAGGGAGGCAGCAGAAGGCAGAAAGTAAGGAAGTTATACAATTTTTGCATAACACTGATTTTCACATAACAATCTGGTCTTCCGAACCTAACCGTGTCCATGATAAGTGAGGACTGGGTATACACTTACAATCTCAGAGAGTCCAGAAGAAAGTGACTAAAACTAATAGAAGCATTCAGCAAAGTGGTAGGGTACAGGATAAAAACACAAAAATCAGTCAGCTTCTTCCATACTAACAAGGAGGACTCTGAAAAGGAAACCAAGGAAACAATACCTTTTATGCTAGCCCACAAAAAGATAATATACTAGGAATAAACCCAACTGTGAATACTATCAAAAGTGATTAATAGATATAAAGCTATACTGATTCAAATCCCAACATTCTTAAATGAAACGGAAAAACTAATCTCCACCTTTAAATTGAAAAGAAGGAGGCCTAAAATAGCTAACACAATATTAAAGAAGAACTAAGTAGGAGGTTTTGCATTTCCCAATCTCAAAATTTACTATACAGTCCTGGTAATCAAAACAGCCTGGTACTGGTTCAGACATGTAGACCAATGAAATAGAATTTAGAACCCAAAAGTCAAACCATCCAACTATGGACAGCTGATCTTTGACAAAAGGTCAAAATCCATTCAATGGGGAAGAAACAATGTCTTTAACAAATGGTGCTGGCAAAATTGGATATACATATTCAGAAAAATGAATCAGGTTCCATACCTCACATCATACACAAAAACAAACTCAAGATAGATCAAGGACCTAAATGTAAAGCTCAAAAGTATAAAGTTCATCAAAGTTAAAATAGGGACAGACTTAGGGCCCTTAATATGTGGCATAGATAGACTGTCAAACATAACAAAAAAATGTACAAGCAGCAGAAGATAAATTAGAGGATTAGGATCTTCTAAAAACTAAATTCTTATGCACATCAAAAAGACTTCTCCAAAAGAGTCAAAAGAGAAGCTACAGGTTAAGAAAACCTATTTGGCAATGACTATCTGAAAGGAACTTATCTCTAAAATTTATAGAAAAGTCCGACACCTCAAAATCAAAAACACAAATAATCCACTTCAAAAATAGGCAAAGGATAGGAAAAGATACTTCACCAAAGAAGATATGCAGGCAACCAATGAAGAAATGCTCATGATCATTAGCCATTGTTGTTGTTGTTGTTATGTGCTGTTGAGTCGAACCCAACTCATAGCGACCCCTCCTTGGGTTTCCGAGGCAGTATCACTACAGAAGTAGATTGCCTCATCTTCCTTCCGAGGAGTGGCTAGTGGGTTTGAACCACCAGCCTTCTGGTTAGCAGTCAAGCACCTTAGTCACTAAGCTACCGGAGCTCCTCATTAGCCATTGTTGTTGTTGTTATGAGCCGTCGAGTCAGCCCTGACTCATAGCGACCCCTCCTTGGGTTTCTGATGGAGTATCACTACGGAAGTAGGATTGCCCAACCTTCCATTAGGGAGATGCAAATTAAAACAACAATGATCTCACCCCAGCAAAAATAGCAAAGTTCAATAAGAAAGAAAACAACAATAGGTGCCAAGGGTGTAAAGACCTGGAAATTCTCATAAGCTGTTGGTGGGATTGTAAATGGATAATCACTGTGGAAAATAGTATGCTTTCTTAAAAAGTTGAAAATAGAAATACCATTTAATTCAACAATCCCACTATTAAGAATATATCCTAAACAAGTGAGATCTGGGACACAAATGGATATATATACATTCATGTTCATCATAACATTGTTAACAATAGCAAAGAGATGGAAACAAACTATGTTCCCATTCAGCAAATGAATGGATAACCAAACTATGGTATATACACAAAATGGAATACTATGCAACATTAAAGAATATTGAAGAATCTGTGAATCAACTCATAATGTGAAGGAACGTGAAGGACTTTATGCTGAGTGAAATAAGTTAATCACAGGACAAATATTGTATGAGTAAATTGTTATAAAAAGTCAAAGAAAAGTTTACAGGGAAGGAAATTTCTTCGTTGGTTACCAGAGATGGGAGAGGACAGGAGGGAAAATTGCTGACTAGTTAAGAGACATGTGTCTATTTGGCTGAAGGGAAAGTCAATATAACAAAATTGTGTGACCAGCACAATATCACTAAGAAAAAGAAAGACATACAGAGGTGCACAAGATGTACACACAACAAAGGTAAATACTATGACATACTTAATATGCATTACCAATAATAGCAAACCCTACTCTATGGGTGATTACATAGGTAGACAGGCAAGAAAATCAGGTATGGGTAGGTGAATGGGAATATATACATGACAATGCATAGGTTTGGTAGATGGTACTCCCACATACGTATTTGTATGTGCTATAAAATTGTCTATGTACATTAGAGAGCTAACAGAGTTAACAGAGGACAAAGTTAGTATAATTTCTTACCAAAATCAAGGTCCATGAGGGAATGAGTTGCTGGTCTTAAGGGCTTGGGACCACAGCTGCAGGAGACATGAAACTCAACTGGCACAACATAGCACACAAAAACCTTGTTCTGTATCCTACTTTGGTGAGTAGCAACTGGCATCTTAAAAGCTTGCAAACGACCAGCTGAGATGCAACTATTGGTTTCTCCTTGTCTGGAACAAAGTAGAATAAAGAAAAATCAAAGATGTATGGAAACAATTAGTCCCAGAGACTAATGGACCTTGGGAACTTCAGGAACATGACCCTGAGACCAGAAGAACTATATGGTGCCTACCTGTCAATGCCAACCACTTGGAAAGGAATCAAAATTGGAGATTCTGGATAGAATGGGAGAAAAAAAATGTGAAAAATATTCAAAAAACATAATACAGACCAGAATTACTGGTCATATAAAGACTGGTGAAACACCTGAAAAGATGGCCCCAAGTCAGCCTTTGGGCTTGGAATTTGACTCACTCTTGTGACTCAACCCTCTTTAAAAAAAATAGGCAAGCCTATGAGTTGAACAGCTATACCACTGAGAACAGTCAACCAAGGGAGACAGGGAGGGCAGCATTTGCACAGGGAGAAAGATAGGTAGTCAGGAGCAAATAGGTAAGGAAACAGGGAAGGGGTAACCGCAGGGAGGAGGTGGGAGGAGAGATATTACATTGTGGAGATTGTAATCAGTGTCACAAAACAAAATGTATATGAACTGTTGAATGTAAAACTAATATGCATTGTAAAATTGCACCAAAATCTCAATAAAAAGTTAAAAAAAAAGGGGAAGAAGGTCAAAGAA
>NW_006921725.1:5508166-5516461 GCF_000298275.1 Orycteropus afer afer | reverse complement strand
TATAGTAGGTTTTGAGATCCAGCAATGTGAGACCTCCTACTTTGTTTTTCTTCTTCAGTACTGCTTTGCTTATCCAAGGTCTCCAAAGAGGACATTAAGGCAGAGAACAAATACATGAAGAGATGCTCGCAATCATTAGCCATTGTTGTCGTTAGGTGCCGTTGAGTCAGGTCTGTCTCATAGCACCCCTATGCACAACAGAAAGAAGCACTGCTTTGTCCTCTGCCATCCTCACAATTCCTGCTGTGCTTGAGCCCATTGTTGCAGCCACTGTCAATCCATCTCATTGAGGGTTATCCCCTTTATCGCTGACCCTCTACATTACCAAGTATGATATCCTTCTCCAGGGAATGGTCCCTTCTGGGAACATGACCAAATTAGGTGAGATGAAGTCTGACCATTTTCACTTCCAAGAAATATTCCAGCTGCACTTCTTCTAGGACAGATTGTTTGGTCTTCAGGCTGTCTATGTTATTTTCAGTATTCTTCATCAACACCACAATTCAAAGGCATAAAGTCTTCTTCCCTCTTCCTTATTCATTGTCCAGCTCTCACACCCATATAACTTGATTGAAAATACCATGGCTTGGATAAGGCACTCTTTAGTCTTCAAAGTGATATCTTTGCTTTTAAAGATATCTTTTTTAATCTTTAAAGAGATCTTTTGCAGCAGATTTTCCCATACCATACGAAGTCTGATTTCTTGACTGCAGCTTCCATGGGTGTTGATTGTGGATCCAGGTAAAATTAAATTCCTGCAACTCAATTAGAGAGCTGCAAATCACAATAACAATGAGATGTCATCTTACCATGTAAAAATGGCAATTATTAAAAAGAAAGAAAATAACAAATGCTGGCAAAGTTTTTGGGGTTTGGAATCTTATACATTGATGGTGGGATTGTAAAATGGTACAACCACTATGGAAAAAATTATGGCACTACCTCAAAGATGCTAAAAATAGAAATACCTTATGATTCTACAATCCTATCCCTAAATATACATCCTGGAAATATAAGACCAGTGTCATGAATAGACATATGCATTATATGCATTCCACTGTTCATTGATTGCACCATTATTCCCAATAGCAAAAAGATGGAAACAAACCTAAGTGTCCATCAGTGGATGAATGGATAAACAAATTGTGGTATGTATATATATATATATATATATATATATATACACAAGGAATATTATACAACCATAAAGAAAACATCTTAGAACATGGATGAATCTGAAGGACATTATGCTGAGTGAAATTAGTCAATCGCAAAAAGATGAATGTCATGTGGTCCCACTATCATAAAAAGGCAAGAGCAGATACATGCACAGAAAGCAAAGTTCTTTGATATTACAAGGAATGGAGGAAGAGGGAGGGAAATCACTTTCTCTATAGTAAATACTTGTTAATTTTGGTAATGGGAAAGGCAAGACCAAACCTGCAGTCAGCACAATTTGACCAAGGTATAAATAAAGATACTAAGAAGTACATGAGAAAAGGGGACAATTTCAATAAATGTTATTACATACAATTTCCCAACAACATAAAAACAACCAAAAAATATGTGCATCATTACATAGGTAGAAACTGATGCATAGACATGTATAGAAAGGCATATTTGAGTAAATGCATGTGAACATACAGGTGTATCTGTAGATATATGCATATACACATTTGTATGTGCTGCATATACACCCACATTTATAACAAACCGCATAGGATTAGAGAGGCTTCCTAGACATATCCAAACAACTCATGGGATTTATTTACTGGGATAAAAGTCTATAGACCATAGTCTCAGGGGACAACTTAGTCAACTGGCATAACAAAGACAATGTTCTACATCCTAGTTTGGTGAGTGGTGTCTGGGGTCTTAAAAGCTTGTGAGAGGCCATATAAAATACAACTACTGGTCTCTAATCCTAAACAGCAAAAGAGAATAGAGAAAATTAAAGGCTTAAAGGAGAAACTAGTTCACATGAATCACAGCTTCTATTAACTGAGATTAGAAGGTGTCCAGCCACCACTATTGAGCATTCTGACAGGGATACAATAGAAGGCCCTAGATAGAATGGGAAGAAAATATAGAACAAAACTCAAATTCCTAAAAAATACCAGACCAACTGGATTGATAGAGATGAGGGGAACCCTTGAGAATCTTGCCCTAAGACATCCTTTGAATTTGAAATTGAAGCTATTACCTCAGGTCACCTTTCAGCCAAATAATAGATTGGCTTATAAAATGAACCATACCACCTGTGAGTAATGTGCTTCCTTAAACAATTAACTATATGAGACTAATGCAGCAGTATATTCACAGAGAACTTCCAGAAATGCAAGCTGGATTCAGAAGGGGACGTGGTGCGAGGGATAACATAGATGATGACAGATGGATCTTGGCTGAAAGCAAAGAACACCAGAAAGTTGTTTACTCATGTTTTATTGACTATGCAAAGGCATTAGATTGTGTGGATCATAACAAATTGTGGATAATTGAGAAGAATGGGAATCCCAGAACACTTAATTGTACTCACAAGGAACCTGTAGATAGATCAGGAGGCTGTAGTTTGAACAGAACAAGGGGACATTGCATGCTTTAAAATCAAGAAGGGAGTGCGTCTGGGTTGCATCCTTTCACCATGCTTATTCAATCTGTATGCTGAGCAAATATTCTGAGAAGCTGGGCTATATGAAGAAAAACATGGTATTAGGATTGGAGGAAGAATCATTAATAACCTGCGATATGCAGATGACACAACTTTGCTTGCTGAAAGTGAGGATGACTTGAAGCTCTTACTGATAAAAATTGAAGAATACAGTCTGCAGTATGGATTACAGCTCAATATAAAGAAAACAAAAATCCTCAGAACTGGACCAATAAGCAGTATTAAAATAGATGGAGAAAAGACTGAAGTTGTTAAAGACTTCATATTACTTGATTCTGCAATCAATACCAATGGAAGCAGCAGTCAAGACATCAGAAGACGTATTGCATTGGGTAAATCTGTTGCAAAAGACCTCTTTCAAGTGCTGAAGAGCAAAGACATCTCCTTGAAGAGTAAGATGCACCTAACCAAAGCCATGATATTTTCCATCGCCTCATATACATGTGAGAGCTGGACAATGAATAAGGAAGACCAAAGAAGAGTTGATGCTTTTGAGGTGTGGTGTTGGCGAAGAATGCTGACCATGGACTGCTAAAAGAACTAACAAATCTGTACTGGAAGAAGTACAGTCAGAATGCGTCTTGAAGTCAGAATGGCCAGACTTCATCTCACCTACTTTGGTCATGTTGTAAGAAGGGACCATTCTCTGGAGAAGGATGTCATGCTTGGTAAAGTGAAGGATCAGCAAAGGAGGGGAAGGCCCTCAACAAGATAGATTGACACAATGGCTGCAGTGATGGGCTCAGGTATAGCAGGGATCATGAGACTGGCACAGGACCTGGCAAGAGTTATGTTCTGTTGTACATAAGGTCACTATGAGTCGGAGATGACTTGACGGCACATAACCACAATGACAACATGTGAGACAAAACAGTTAACATTTATCCAAAAGTAAACCTGAGAAGGGAAGCTATATCAATAAAACAGAACAAACAGAATGGAAATACACCTACTCCTCACTTATTGATTATCTGATTATATAGCATTTCAAATTTAAACAATAGTAAAAATCTACTATCTAGCATATAAACCTGGTTTCCTCTCTGCATCCAGCTTCTGGCCTACAAACATATCTGTCAATCTCGCAGCTGAAGCAGCTAGCTCTCTGGAAGGTCTCTTGCTGGTTCCATCCCCACTGCCAAAGCCACTGTTGCAGCTCTTTGTGCAAAACAGGTGACTAAAGCAGATTTTATTTATTTATTTATTTGTTTTCTTTTAAGAGCTTGTTTTACATTCAAAGTCACTCGTACATTTAGTTTCATTCCGCATTCGCCATGTCCAGCCATAACCCAGTCTCCTCCCCTCCCTACCCTGCAACACTCCCCCTGTGCCCCTCATAATTATGCACTCCTGTTTGTCCTGCATTTCCTCAGTTTGAATGTTGATCCTTTGGTGTCCCATGGTCTATTGCTTTAAGGGATGTATTACCATTGAGTGTGTGGGTTCGGCATCCTGGGTTGAGTGGTCTGCGTGTACATCTTGTTAACTATTGGGCTGAGAGCCCGCCCTTGGGGGTGAGCTTTATTCCAGCCACCGAACGTATTTCAGGGCCATTGTATTGGGAGTCTCACCAGATTTCATCTGACCTGTAATTCTTGTCATTATTGAGTTTTTGGATTTTGTTCCACATTTTTCCTCCCACTCTATCCAGGATCCAGTTTTGATCCTTTCCTGAGTGGCTGGCATTGGTAACCAGGCATCATTGGTAACCAGGCACCATCTGTTTCTTCTGGTCTCAAGGACCATCGTGTCCTAGGGTTGATTGCTTCTAAATGCCCTTGTTTTTTTTTTTTTTTTTTTTTTGTGTGTGTGTGTGTATACATTCTTCTTCAGTTTCGACACTAGGAGACCATTAGCTGCATCTTCGATGGCTTCTTGAAATCTTTTAAGACCCCAGTCATTACTCACCAATGTAGGATGTGGAGCAATGCTTTAATGTATTTTGTTGTGCCAATTGAGTCTGGTGTCCCCCAGTATCATGGTCCTGAAGTAGTAGCTCTATTGGATCTCTCTCCCATAGTGTTGGGATGTCTATGAGGGATTACTCTGTGTCTGTCTTCTATTGTTTCTGTAAGGACTGCAGGTATTTTGTATCACTGGTGTCTATACAAGATTAGCCTCAGCTGAGTCTATCCTTGGTCTAGAGTGTATCTCTATTCACTGATCCCTGTCTGATCATCTCAGGTGTTTATGTGTTTATTTGTATAGTCTAGTGTTTGGTGTTAATGGCAATGTGGTATTGTGGACACATTGGCTGGTTTTAGCATCTGTCATCTATCTCCTATGTGCACAGTTCCGTGTCCTCTCATTTCCCAATGTTATCATGGTGGTCATATATCCTGAAGCAGATTTTAAGGGAACCCTTCCAGGAAGGGCTTGTTAGCGGCTGGAAGGGCCAAAGAGGAGGCAGTGGGGGAGGAGGTTGCTGCTGCTGCTCCCCTCTACTCAAGTGCCCTGGAAGGTCCTAGTCCTGAAGCTAGAAGGTGTAATTCAGACCTTGGAGGCTGTGGCAGAAGCTGGCTGCCTTCTTATCCTTTGCAGCCTGGGCTTCTGAACTCTTCTTCTGAGAAGCTGTTTCCAGACTCTCAGCCTCAACAAGTGTTGTTAAGTCCAGCAGAGTGATGCTCATTTCCATAGGGTTCTCCCCAGCCTACAAGGTGGTGACAGGTGGCTGGGACTGCAGAGGGGGTGGCTGCAAGGCCATAGGAGTAGGCAGCAACCCCCAATGACCATCTTGACCCTTGGCCTTGTCAATTGCCCTAGCCTCAGAACCCCCAACTGTGCCTCTAGTCGAGCTGCTAGGCTCTAATCCACTAGAATACCAGCCCCATTGGCAGGGCTTTGGGGTGCAGAGCAGAGCACAGCAATTTAGACAGTCTGGGCTCTGGGGCCACCTTTGCATCCTCCTTCTTCTTGCATAACACCAATTTTGCATAACAGCCTGGTCTTCGGAACCTAACTATGTCAATAAGTGAGAAGTGGGTGTAATGAGAATGCTGACACATTATAAAAATTATAACCAATGACACGGAACAATTTGTATAAAAATTGTTAAAGGGGAACCTAATTTGCTGTATAAACTTCCACCTAAAATACAATAAAATATTATTTAAAAGCCACAACTGATTGCAACACTTTTGATGTGATCTAACCAAGCAGAATAGAATGATAATTTTCCTTAATCTTTATTCAACTCAACATCTCCTAAGGCTGCTTGAATGAAAATGAACACTTTTATCTATTTGTTTACCAGGGTAAATATATGTGTAACAAATTGCTTGACTTACCAATATCCTTCCAATATTATTGTCCTGTGGTGACTTTTGTGTTGCTATGATGCTGGATGCTACAGCATCAGTGTTTCAAACACCATCAAGTTACCCATGGTGAATAGGTTTCTTTCAGCAGGGCTTCAAGACAGACAGAGTAGGAAGAATGGCTTGGTGATTCATTTCCAATTCACAATGCACAGTTCCACCATAGCAGTTAGGTTCATCATGTTGTTCACCCATCACCATTATCCATTCCCAAATTCTCTCATTATCCTTCACAGAAGCTAAATGTCCCCTCGGGTGCTCTGGTGGCATAGTGCCTAAAGCATTTGACTACTAGCCAGAAGGCTGGTGGTTCAAACCCACCAGCCACTCTTCAGAAGGAATACTGGACAATCTACCTCTACTGTCTACTAGAGATACTGCCTTGGAAACCCAAGGAGGTGTCGCTATGAGTCTGAACTAACTCGATGACACTGAGTTTGGTTTGGTTTGAAGTGTCCCCTAAGCAATGAGTTTCCCTTTTCCCCTCCTTCCCATCAATCCCTGGTAACTACTAACAAATTTTGGTTTCTATCATAGATATTTATCTAAGTGGAGTCATATAATATTTGTGTCTTGGTGACTGACTTACTTCACTCAGCATTATGTTTTCAAGTGTCATCCATGTTATTGCATATAGTAGGACTTAATTTTTCATTATGGCTGAGTAATTTTTATTTTGAAGCCATATAAGGCTTTGATTGGAACCAGCCATGCCTTCACTCCAATCTGTCCTTTCATAGTTTATATAGTCCACATACCAGATCTTTCATTTATTCCTATTAGACTACATTTTAGCTTTTAACCATTATTCCCACCTACCTTTTTTTTAAGAGAACTTTCAGAATATGAACAACAACAACAACCTTTTTTTTAAGAGAACTTTCAGAATATGAGGGAATATTAGAAATCATGTAAGGAGTTCTGGTAGCACAGTACCTAAGGCATCTGACTGCTAACCAGAAGGTTGATGGTTCAAATCCAACAGCCATTCCATGGAAGCAAGACTGGGCAATCTACTTCCATAGAGAATTACTGCCTCAGAAGCCCAATGGGGGTCACTATGAGTCAGAATTGACTTGATGCCAGTGGGTTTTTTTTTTTTTTTTAAGAGATCATGTAGTCCAACTCAAGTCAGAGATATAAAGTTAATGACTCCTGTGAATGACATGTAGTTATTCCAAAGTGTCATTGGACCTTCTTCCCTCACTCAGTCTGTCATCTCCAGTAATAATCTCTGTCCTCTTGATTATTACCATATTCCTGTGGGTCTTGAATGGTGGATTTTGTTTGTGATCCCACTAACTCTAGCTTGGAGCCCCTGGGTGGTGCAAATGTTCGACCTATGTGTGTGCTAACCAAAAGGATGGAAGTTCAAGTCTAACTAGAGGCACCTCAGAAGAAAGGTCTGATGATCTACATCTGAAAAATCAGTCACTAAAAACCTTTGGAGCACAGTTCTGCTCTGACACACAGGGGTCCCCATGAGTTGGAATTACATCTATGGCAACTGGTTTAACTCCAGCTTGGGTAACTTCCTCTTTTCCTTTACAGAAGAATTCCAGAAGTGACATTCATTCCCTATCTGAGGATAGTAGGCCTACTCTTAACCTTTTAGGAAATAAAGCAAATGATCATGCTTATTGGTCAGGACTTACCTCAATCTGCAGTCTTTAGAGCCATGTTTCAAACTGTAATTTTCTGTTCCAATTATTGTCTGGTTCAGCAAAATTTTAAAAATTCAGTTCTGTTCTGATTTCATTTTATTGATCATGACTGAACGGGTTAGAACCCGTTTTTTACTCTTCAATCTCAAATTTATATTCTATAAATGAATAATCTAGAACAATTTTATCAGAAGAAACATGACTACAAAATCATTTCTTATATTGTAAATAATGTTGCATTTTCATATTAACTCCCAAGATTTTGTAATTAGTTTTGAAAGTAGCAATATTAAATTACTTCTTTCTACAAATTTGTTAACAAATCTAAAGTTGCAATGATGTTGAATTGTAATCACTAATTCAAAAATTTTCAATACAAAGAAAAACATAATGTAAAATATTTTTAAGTCTGTTAAAAAAAAAAACAAAAACAAAAACAGAATTCATCCCAGGTGTACAGTAGAGCTGACAAGGGGCAGGGTTGTAGTCACTGCTTTGTCACAGCCAGCTACCCAGAGGGACCAAGTAGTTGAACCTGTGGGCTCAGGACCATAGTCGCAGGGGACATCAAGCTCAATTGGCATAACATACTACAAAAAACATTGTTCCACCTCCTACTCTGGCGAGTAGCGACCGGGGTCTTAAA
>NW_006921725.1:5501158-5507318 GCF_000298275.1 Orycteropus afer afer | reverse complement strand
TAGGAAATTCTCAGCTTATTAGTATGAAATGCACTGGATACAAATTTAATTTTGATGTAGAACTGCCCCATAGGGTTTCCAAGGCTGTAAATCTTTACAGAAGCAGACAGTCTCATCTTACTCCCATGAAGCAGCTTGTTTGAACAACTGACCATTTTGTTAGAAGCCAAATGCATTGACCAGTATGCCACCAGAGCTCCTGGGGACATTAAATACTCATGTAAATTTGAAAAGAATTTATTCTTGAAATAGTAGAATATAAACTGTACTTTCATACATGTTGTTAGGTGCCAACACTGACCCTATGTACAACAGAAGGAAACAGTGCCTGGTCATGTACCATCCTCACAATCCTTGCTAGATTGAGCCCATTGATATCATACATATCAATACATAAAAGCAAAGCACAATAAAATATTTAATACTTTAATATTCACCCTCATTCTAAGCTGAAGAATTGCCATAACTTTACATAAAATAAACATTTTTATTACAAATATAGATATAATTCATACATAATTATACAGTTCATTAAGAAAACATCATTGCAACAAATCATAATTATACTAATTAAAAGGATGTCCTCTAATATTTTTTTAAAATCCCTGTTGTCTTGCAAGATAAATTTCAAACCTGAGAAACTTTCTTAACACTGACCTGAGTAGCTGGTGCACCCAAAACTACCATAGCAATAATATATAACTGGGAATATCATGAACAGTTTTCTCACCAAAATTCAAGAATACTTTTTCCTCTCAACTCTGTATACCATCAAAGCTTGTTAATATGGAGTCAATATGGACAGTACAGTCATTTGATCTCAATTTAACTTTTTTTTCTTCCATTTTGAGAAATAATTCTCAACATCATCATTTGAAACAAGAGTATTTCCTGAATTACTTTCCTTTGTTACACTTTCAGTATTTTTCCTTTTCAGGTTTTCTATCATTTCCCAAATGCTTTTTTAAATGTAATATGGCTTTCACCTTAAATTCAGAACTAATTTGAATTTGATAACAAGAAAGTAGATAAAATGCTCCTAATACACTATCATTTTCAACGATAAGTTTTTCCCTGACACTAAATTTTTCAATGTGTTTCTAAATGTATTATTAAGAGCTCTTATTTCTACCTGTGTACCAAAAACATCATTCACCCATAGTAAATTGTCTACTTTGTCATCTTAACATATCTTTCTTTAAAGGTTTTAAAGTTTCAAAAATTGAATTTGACATATGTCCATTTGTCATTAGAAAAAGAATATTTCATGTTCTTCTCAGCTAATACATTGCAGAGATTTTTGCATCCTAGTAAATTTTCAAGGAGCTTTGGTGGCATAGTGGATAAGACATTTGGCTGCTAACTAGAAGGTCAGAAGTTCAAATCCACTAGCTTCTTCATGGAGGAAGATGGGGCAGTCTACTTCTGCAAAGATTCATACCCTTGGAAAGCCAGTGGGGGTCATGATGAGTTGGAATCAACTCGATGGCAGTGAGTTTGATTTGGTTTAGTAAGTTTTCTAACATGGTGTATAAACTGTTCCATCTTTTTAGGCAATCCACTACAGGTTTCTTTAAATCATTTTCTATAAATTGGGTAGAAAATGTTGGAATACAAAGTATTTGAATAAGTTCATGACATTCTTCTACAAATCTTTCCAGTTCAGTACTGTTTATCTCATCTTTAATAGCTAATTGAAGAGTGTGTGCAGCACAGTTATATCAATCAATCTTTTCTTATAAACCTTGTTGCTCTCACTGCAATCTGCAAATGTTCGCAAGTCAGAGAGCATTAAGTTAGAGTCTTCCAAAGCATCATTTTGCTTTGAATTTGCCATTTGATTTCACTATCATTTCTGAACAAATCAACACATTTAATCATATTAGAGCCATTATCCATGTTTACAGATAAATATGTTGTAAATCAATGTTGTACTTCTCTAAAATTTGATAGTTTTTTTGTGTAGAGACCTGTGTGTCTTTCTTTCTGTTCTTTCATTCATAGTGTCAGAAGATGTATCATACTGATTTACGCAAAATGAGCATTAATTCCTAAAGTTGACTGACTCAGTCTACTGGCAACATCCTTTTTCAAAGAATATATTTATCTTTCTAGATTACTGGTAATTTTGGAACTAAGTTTTAAGGACAAGTGAGGTTTCAATTCCATAATATTATTTGAGTTAATTGAAAAATTTTGACCAATTGAAGCAATAATTGGATTTGAAATTTTACAGAGTCCTGGATATTCAATCAACTCAAACCAACAACCAATAAAAGTAACTAATTGAACACATGCATTGACAATTGTTTGTTTATCTAATTTCACTTTAAGGCATTCTGGAACAACAAACTCATCTAATGTTTTTGTTGTTTGGTAGGAGCCTTTCTTTAATCTTCCTTGTCTTCTGGTTTTGTGCTGCATTATATGCTTCTGTGGGAGCTCTGGTGGTATAGTGCCTAAGACATTTGACTGCTAACCAGAAGGCCTGAGATTCAAATCCACCAGTCACTTCTCGGAAGGAAGTTTGGGCAATCTACTTCTGTAGAAATACCACCTCAGAAACCCGAGGAGGGGTCGCTATGAGTCGAATTGACTCCATGGCAGTGAATTTTTGTTGTTGTTTTATATGTGTCTATATGGTGATGCTTCTTGGTGCCTTTTTAAATTCACTGCATGGTCTCCAACTTTATCTGCTTTGCAAATTTTCCACATGCTTTCATTTTCAGTCTTTTCATACTTGAAAATTTCTTGACATAGATTTCCTCTGGTTTGTCTCATTATAGAATTCAAAGAATGAAAAATAATCTTAACATTAGGGCATATTTGACACTAACCAGAAGGCTGGCAGTTCAAACCCACCAGCCACTCCTTGGAAGGAAGGTTGGGCAATCTAATTCTGTAGAAATACTGCCTCAGAAACCCAAGGAGGGGTCCCTATGAGTGGGTTCTGACTCAATGGCAGTGAGTTTGGTTTTTTTGGTTATATATTACATTACAGTAAAAACAAATCTTAGACTTTGATAACATAAAGAGAAGAGAATGTATAAATCCATTTGTGAAAACGAATTAGAGCCAGTACATACTGAAATGCTTCTAGCCATGTATCATCAGTATATTAGTAAAACCGGAATAACTGAGATTTTACATTCATAGGTTTCCCAATTTCTTCAGTTTGAAGTCCCACTTTACAACATTCTCATGCTTTTATCCAGCACTTTTTAAAGAAAAATCTCACTTCATAGTGACGCTAAGTTGTTTTCAGTGAAACAACGGTATATCACAATTGAAACATCAGTTTTCTTCCTGCTTGTTGGTGATGTTTGTTAACATTTACAAAAATTCATAACAATTTGCGAGATAAATTTCAAATCTAAACAATTAAATAGAAGTTAAATATAAAAATGGAATCATCAAAAGATTATACACTATTTTCTATTTCTTGAATTTAAATATCACACTTAAAAATGTGAATAACGTACATTTAAAATGTTTTCACTCACCTGACAAATTTCTGTTGACATGAACTCTGTACTGTTTGGAACTCGATACAATTGGACCAGAATTTTCAGATTTCTGACGATGAATGTTCTCAAGCACCAAGCATTTCTCACATCTTGGGTAGACACTGTTCATGTTACTGTGACGGCAGAAATACCAAACTGTGACTGGCCTGTGAATTGTCTTATGTAAAAGCAGTCATCACCTATAGCTGCCGCAGTGTGAAGATGCTTGCTAAAGCAATGACCACCAGCCTTGTGCCAGAAAAGCATTTGGCACACGTGGGCCCAGATAAATATCAAACATAATGATCCAATGGTCTTGCTTACAACTTAAAAATTATTGTTGAACTGGAAATAACAATTTGAAAATAGTGATTTTCTATTTAGGTTCAGGATCAGAATTTTTTTTTTTCCAATTCAGGTTTCAGTTTCACTCCAGCAATTTTTTTCTTTTTTTTCCAATTTCAGTTTTCAGTTCCATTCTAGTTCAAAGCTGTGCTTTATAGAAATAACAAAAAAAAAAAAAACCTCCTTACAGTATTGAGATGGACATGTTAGTTTTAAACCTAGCAGCATCTCCTTGGGCAAGTGAATTAATCTCTCTGAGCTTCATTTACTCAAGTGAAATGGGAGAGATTGTGCTTTGTGGTCTCATGATCAGTATATCTATCTGATCAGCTGTTTATAGAAATGCCATAGCTTCCTTATTAGAGAAACAAGTTTAAATTTTATCCTAAAAGGCTGAGTCTTCTGTTAATACAATTAAAATTTAATATATTTAAATAAACTGCTAACAGTTTAAGATGTTGTTGTTGTTATGTGCCGTCAAGTCGGCCCCGACTCATAGAGACCCCTCCTTGGGTTTCCGAGGCAGTATTACTACGGAAGTAGGATTGCCCAACCTTCCTTCCGAGAAGTGGCTGGTGGGTTTGAACCGCCAGCCTTCTGGTTAGCAGTCAAGTGCTTTAGCCACTATGCTACCAGAGCTCCTACAGTTTAAGATACATAGTTTAATTATTTATTTATTATTTATTATATTTGCAATGCTCCCTCCCAGGCCCTCCCACCCCTGGTAACCAACAAAGATGAGATTCACAGTAGGAAAGAAAGTATAGGTAGGAGATAACCATGAAATCCCGCACTCAGGAACTGCCTGGATTCAGAAGACCTACCCAGGATGCTGTATGGAAGGTGTCTGGTAGCAGAGAGGCGTTAGAAATCGTGAGCCTGAAAGTGGAAGATGATGACAAATTATTGTAGGAACTGGGAAGGAATTAGAAAACCATCCAATTTAATCCCTTATTTTACAGATGAGGAAACTGAGACTTAAGTGCTTTGCCCAAGGTCACAAGCTGGTTAGTAGGAAGGTCAGGTCCTGGATTTCTGTGTAGTGCTTTTCTTCTACTTCATGAAGATAAACTATAAAATTTTATCTAAGATTGGCACTGCTTTCAGGCTCAAGTAACATGCAAAGTGAGCAAGATTGATGAAGTAGCTGAAACAGTCTATTTGGGAGTAGAAAATGCTTCTCCCCAAAGCTATCCAGCCATCATCATCTCAGTAATGTTTGGGTAAACTGATCAGTGTGGTCTGTCTCTGTAGAGAATGGCAGAGACCACAAAATCAAGTCCTCTTATTCTTCTGTGCAGGCCTACTATACTGATTAATTGGACTCAAAGTCCTGGTTGAAGACAGTCACAGAACGGTTTTGCTGCTGAACATGTAGTCACAGATGAAGACAAATATCCCGAGTGAATAGATTCCCAGTGGAAGATGTATATGTGGAGTCTTTAGGGAAGTAGGCAGCTACATCTCACTGCTTTCTCTTAGAGCACATACTGAATACTTTAGCACACAGGTATGCTATGTTTTTAAGCACAAGATAATTTTCACCCAGGACATCCTCAAAGACCCCACCTGGCTACTGCACATGTGCTTTCTTAGGATTTATTCCTGAAGGGTTGACTATTTGGGATTTGTCTTAAGCAGCCAGCGTGCTCATTTTGGCTGTATAACTGTCATCTCCCTTCCACTACCCTTGCTTTCATTTTCAATGAAGGCCTCTATGGGCAACTTCTCATCCCAAAGCTTATTGTTGTTGTTAGCTTTTGTCAAGTGTTGTTGTTATGTGCCATCGAGTCGGACGCAACTCATAGTGACCCCTCCTTGGGTTTCCGAGGCGGTATCACTACGGAAGTAGATTGCCCAACCATATCTACAGAAAAGAGGGCCTATGGCAAGCACTGAAATTGTGCTGCTGTTCAAATATCTGACACCCATCTTTTAGATAACTTTACCATAATATCAGCTCAAAAACGTAAGTCAAACTCATTAATCTTTTACTTAGCATATTGTGGCACTACAAAAAAATTAAAACTTCATCTTCCTTGCTTTCTCTGATGAAAATTGGTCCATCATGTGCTCAAAGTAATTTTTTTTTTTCTGTTCCTTCTCTTTCTACACGTGGCAGAGCTAGATCTCATGGTCTGCCTTTACCCATGGATGCTCTCAAATAAGAAAGTATTAGATTGTGTTTTTTTAATTAAAAAAAAAAAATCAGTGGATGACTGGGTAGGGCTCCCAGGCTCCGTCTGAGCACGCCAACTGTGATGGAGTTCCTGTGGGCCCAGAAGGTAGGTGGGAGTGGGGCTGGCCAC
>NW_006921725.1:5472454-5500293 GCF_000298275.1 Orycteropus afer afer | reverse complement strand
CCCTTCAAGGCTCAGGGGTCCACGATTATCTTCTGTGTCTGTATTAATTGGTTTCCCTTTTCTTTGTTGAAGAGGGTCTTTGCAATCCTTCTGCCTAGTCCGCCATCTTGCCGGAACTCCATTGGACTTCTTGAATGGATATGTTCTTGTCTTTCATCATATCGGGGCAATTCTTTCCTATCAAATCTTTGACAATTTTCTCTGTGGTTTCATTTGTCTCTTACAGTTCTGGAATTCTGATTACACATAGGTTATTCCTCTTGATGGTATCCTACATGAAGCTTATATGCATTCTTCATTTTGTTTTGATCTTTTTTCTGATTGATCTCTTTCCAAAGAAGTATTCATGTAATTGTCTTCAATCTCACTCACTCTGTCTTCCATTGATTCAATTCTACTCCTTTGCCTGTTCAATGTGTTGTCTAGTCCTGAAAATTTAGTATTAATCTTCTGGATTTCTATCTGTAGATTTTGTATCATTTCTATTTTTTCCTTCATTTTGTCATTTTGTTCTTGTATTGTCTTTCAAAACTGTTCTAGGGTTTTGTCTGTGTTTTCCTTCATCTGTCTCTCAATCTGTTGAAGGTACTTGAATATACTTCTTTTGAATTCCTTATCAGGGAATTCCAATGCTGCTTCTTCCTCAGGGATGTATTCTAGATCTGTATCTCTTGTTTCTACTGCTTTATCTTGCTTCTTTGTTTGGACTCTGATGGTCTTTTGTCTCTGAGACATTGTGATGTTTTTGTATTTTTATCTAATTGGTGATTGTATGTTGGAGTGATTCATCCAAGATTTTAGTTTTCTTTTTTTTGGATATATCTGAGTAAGCTGGATACTGTGCTCCTGTATTTGTTAGTTGGCAGCACTTATGCACTCACCACCTGTCTCCTTTCCATTTGTCCACCTCCCATATGTCTGTTCTGTCTTTGGCAAATGGAGCCTATTCTTAGGTCCCTGGAATCTGAATGAGACTGTTGTTACTTTAAATATCCAAAAAAGCCACTTTTTTTAAACATTCGAAATGACTGCACCTTCCAGACAGCTGAAAGTCCACAGCTCAGTTTGTCTCCTCCTTTGCTATTTCCCTTTTTCAATCATCACCTGCCCATGCAGTAGTCCATGCAGGCTTTGGCAAGCAGGGCCAAGTTTTAGGTTTATTCTCAGGTCCTAACACCACCTGGAAATATTCAGGCTGTCCATGCCATTAGGACAGCTGATAGTCTGCACCTCCATTTGTCTCCATACTCACTGTTTTCATTCAGGTTCTTCTATTAGTTGGTGTTTAATCCATTTCTGTACCCTTCCTTTCAAAGGTCAGGGCTCTAGGATTATCTTCTTTATCTGTGTCAATTGGTTTCTCTTTTCTTTGTTGAAGAGGGTCTGTATAGCTTGTCTGCCTATTTCACCCAGAAGTTCTTGTTGGCTTATTTTTGGAAGTAGATAGCCAGGCCTTTTTTCAGTTTGTCTTAGTTTGGAAGCTCTGCTGAAACCTAGTCAGGATTGTAGCACATGTAAGGCTAACAGACCATTAGTGGTTGCACATGAGGTGCATTGTGCAGGAATTGAACCCAGGTAGGTCTCTTACATGGACAGTGAGAATTCTATTGCTAAACAGCCTTGTTCCTGAGCAGGCGTTTAAGAAAACCAAAAAAAAAAAACAAAACAAACCTGCTGCTATTGAGTTGATTCGCAGAGCAACCCTCATTTAGTTTCCAAGGCCATAAATTTTTATGGAAGTAGATTACCCCATCTTCCTTCCATGGAGCAGCTGGTGTGTTTGAACTGCCAACTTTCTGGTTAGCAGTCAAATGCCTTAGGCACTGCACTATCAGAGCTCCTTGGTATTTAAGAAGGGACTTCTTAAAAAAAAAAGAAGAAGCCGTCCAGTCGAATCTCACTCATAGCATCCCTCCTTGGGTTTCTGAGGCAGTATCACTGTGGAAGTAGATTGCCCAACGTTCCTTCTGAGGAGTGGCTGGTGGGTTTGAACTGCTACCTTTCTGGTTAGCAGTCAAATGCCTTTGGCTCTACACCACCAGAGCTCCCTTAAGTACAAAAATGTATATAAATCAGCTGGACATCTAGTTGCAATGCAAAGTCAAATTTAGTAGGTCTCTGATGAGGTCAAGATTCTGCCTTTCAAACAAATTCCCAGAGGATACCAGTGCTGCTGGTCCATGGACCACACTATGAGTACCAAGACAATGGTCCTAGTTGCCCTTAAATTTGTCAAGGGAGAGGCTGGTGAGGTGTGCTTAGACAGGCTTGTCTCTACTCCACCCCTAGAAAAGTGCTTCACCAGGACATTTCCTGGCCCAGAGGGAAAATTATTGAGCCTATTAGGCACTAGCAGTGAACATGAATCTTTGCACCTAAGCCTTCTTAATCAAATCTGCAATATTTGTGGGTGGGACTGTTTGCTTGCACAAACACACTACACTTGCCCACAGTAATTAGGTAATTGAATTGCAAACAGTAATTAGCTGCCTAACTGCCTGCTTGTTCATGCAGGTATCCAATTTGCTTTTGAAATGTGGGCTTATACTGGTGAAAATGGAAGTTACCGTTAAAGGCTGCAGATACAATTAAGAAGGCCCATTGAAAACCTGGCCCTGAGTGAGCTGCTGTTGTGTGCTTCTCTTGTATACTTTTTCTTTTTTCCAATTTCAGCTATTCTGATTACATTTCCTCTGTGACTTGGAGAATCTCAGTTCCATTGTATTATTTAAGAGAAATGAGAGGTGGTGTTGGATGGCTGTTTTCATGTCTTGAGGATAAAATTAAAAACTAAGTTTGTGCAATGGGATGACAGCCAGGCGGCTGCTTTCTCAGTAAAGTGACAAGCTTGTTTACTTCCTGAGAGCTTGTCTCTCTGCGCAGCCCATCATGAAAACAGGTGAGAGCTTCTGATGCTATCTCTCTTCTATCAGTGGAATACGTGCTCCAAATTGTGGCCCAGCAAACACTGTTTTCTTGTAACCCGTGTTCATTTTCATAACAAAGAGGCAAACAACTAGAAATGGGAAACATCTGCTTCTCTGATGAGGTGATTTTGTACCCAGCCTTGCCAAGGAGCCTCTGTGAGGATATTAGGTAATGGCAACCTTAGGAATGGTTAATTCTTTTATAATATAACATAATACAATACAATGCAATATAATATGATTTAAGTGTCTCACAGTGCCCTCTTTCCACTTACGTCAAATGTCTAAGATTCATAAACTCCCCTGTGCTGGATCCCAGGCTGTGGGTCACAGAGTACCAGCACTACAAACTATGCTGCGGTCAGCACAGACATCAAATTCACATCACGCCCTGGGGCTCTTCTGAAGCTGCTTCTAACAGGTGACCTTGAACCTCCTGACCTGCAAAATAGTGCTCAGTTGCACTGTCCTGTCTTTCTAACAGGCAAGAATCTTCAGAACACGCAATTATCCCAAATGTAGATAAATGGAGGAGTTACCATTCTCATGGTGCAATCTTTGTAAATTGTATGATGATAGTGTTCATTTTCAAATCCTGCACACTGAGTCTTTTAAGTTCTTTCAGGTAACAATAGCTTTGACTGGATTTTTAACACAAGAGGCTAAATTTATGGCGAGAAAAAGTATCTTGCAATCTCTCTTTTCATTATTGGCACAGAAACCATTGTATAATCTCCAATTTAAAAAAAAAAAATCTATAAGAGATGTATTAAAAAAATTTAAGCTAGATTGTTGAAATCCATTTAGTGTTAATTTTATTATGAAGTGTACTAAAGGGCTGGTGGTCAAAGCTGTTACTAGAGTTTCAAGAGGTGGAAATCCAAGGCATTAGTAAAAAAAAATGAAAAGGAGCAAAAATCAAGGACATTTTTCACATTCAAGGTAAAAGAATAAATTAGGATTCTGCAAACTATGTCTTTTAAAAATAATAAGGAGGCACCTTACATATTAAGACAAGAAATTAGAATATTAAAGACTGTTGCTCTATAAGATAAAGAAGTAAGGTTTATAATTATAAGACTCTTTATTCCCTTTACAGCAATCTTTAATAAGTACACTGAAAGTCTCCTTAATATTGTTGTTTCTCATATATTAGGGGATGGCAAAAATCCTGAAACTATTCCTCAGGGAGTTTAATTTTGCTTTTTTTTTTTTTTTTTTTAATTAAAAAGAAGGGGGTAAGTTTTCCCAGTGTATACCACTTTTTTAATCAAATTATACGTGCCTTCTATGTTTGTTTGGCAACTCCAGAAAGTATTTTCATAAGCACCACTATACTATTATTATTATTTTAAAAATATGTATTACTGTAAAAAATTAGCATGGCATGTTTACAAAACTGAAATGTGACCACAAAATTGTACCTTCCCCATCCCTCCTGGAGTTGCCTGAGTTTGGCCTTCATCTCTCCACTGGGCCATGGTAAACCAAAACCAAACTCACTGCCATCGAGTCAATTCGACTCATAGTGACCCCTCCGTGGGTTTCCAAAGCGGTATCTCTACGGAAGTAGATTGCCCAGTGTTCTTTCTGAGGAGTGGCTGGTGGATTTGAGCCTCCAGCCTCCTGGGTAGCAGTCAAATGCCTTAGGCACTACACACCAGAGCTAATTTGTCTCCTTCTCATCTCTTTTTTTCTTCCCGTACACACTGAGCACACTGTCATCAGAATTACTTCTTTAAAACAAAAATCATCACCTTGCTCCAAAGGCTTCCTGATGCTCAGAAGAGAAAATCTTTACCATGGTACATAAGGTCATTTACAATTTGGCTTCTAACTCTCTTGTTAGGTAGATCTCTCATAAGCCCTCTGCCTCACCATGCACCCAACACCCCTGTCACATCTAACTTCTCAAAACTCCCTGAATGTCATATCTTATCACTTCACTGTGCCACTTGGTCCATGGGAAGGGAAATCAGGCTAGGATCAAAACAGTGACCAGTTGTAGGGTATGGTCAAAACTCCTATAGGAAGGGAAGAACTTACAGACAGATAATTGGGAGTGATTATACTTTAATCCTTTCAAAGGTTTATTGAGTAGAAAGAACACTTGTCTAAATAAGCTCAGTGCATAGCAGTTATCCATATCACATTGCTTTATAACCAACATTCAAGGAATTTTATTAGCCTCTGGGCTACAGAGCATATGGAAGTCCAGATGGGTATAGGTTTTTTCCCTTTTCATTTTGTTTCACTTGTGCTGATGGTATCAGATTTTCCATCTCCAGAGTCATAGCTTGTACTTATAAACAGTGAGTTCAGTGCAAGAGTGAGGGGAAAAGGCTAGGAAAGGGTTTTATGAGGAGATGACAGATTTCATCCTCTTCCTTAATGTCTAGCAGTATACAGGTATCTGTGAAGATCAGCTTGCCTCTAACAGGAAACCCTCAATCCTTGGTGTTCTTTAGAAGAATCAGTTAAAACAGCTTCAGTTTCATGGAGCTGAGCAAATTGTTTGGGTGAGTTAAATTTTTTCTTAAGATAACCTATAATCTGAGAATGAGAGTGAAGCTTTTAGAAACAGCATCCAATCATTTACTTTGCCGCTTACTCCACACTGCTGCTCCGTAGGACAGGGCAGGGACGCTCAGTCCTCTAGTAAAGAAATTGTTATTGTTATTTGCCGTCAAGTCAATTTTGACTCGTGGCAACCCCTTGTGTGCAGAATAGAACTGCCACGTGAGGTTTTCAAGGTTGTGACCTTTTGGAAGCACACCTCCAGGCCTGTCTTGCTAGGTGTCTCTAAGTGTATTCTAATTGTCAAACATTTTGCCTAGTAGTCCAGGGCTGTTTGCCCCACCCAGGAATTCAATGATCTTCATTTCCAGGAAGCTGGGAAGATGTAGCAAGAACAGCAGTGCTGATACTGAGATTCCTTTTGTGGTTAATAGATGTTTGTAATGCCTGTAATACGCTTCATTCCTGGAAATCTTGGCAAATGAGGAGAGTAGTGTCCTTACACTAGGAAATAGGATTCTTCAGGTATGAAGACCTTACATTTGTGTAGACTACAGTGAAAATACCCATGGCTATGTTCTTCTTTCTATCATACATAAAAGTGAGCACATGTTCAGTCACCAATTAGGAGGATACTTCGTGTTTGGGTCATTTCACTGAGGAATGTAATAAAATGTATAATGTGAGATTTTTAATGAGAAAAAACAAAATTACCTTGCACTATAAAGGTAGGGGGGAAAAAATAGAAAAAGCATTGTTATTTCACTACTCATGCCCTTAACACCAGTTGCCCTCTTGTGTAGGCTTTTCCCTGATGGGGATTCAGACTAATCAAAAACCAACAAATTCAATCAATGGAAAATCAGTAATATTCAGAGTTGTTTTCTTTTTCTAGGTGGGAGAGCATTGTAAACAGACTGTATAAACCAAAAGCAAAGCAACTGCCATTGAGTCAATTTCAACTCATAGTGGCCCTATAGGACAGAGTAGAACTGCCCCCATAGGGTTTCCAAGGCTATAAATCTTTATGGAAGCAGACTACCTCATCTTTCGAACCACTGACCCTTCAGTTAGCAGCTCAGCCCTTTAACCACTACTCCACCAGAACTCCTTACTAGACTACATAGAGCAATTGAGAAAAAGAAGAAATTTCCATGACTAATAAATCACACTGCTATATTCACAGCTGAAATGTGCAGAATATCAGAATCAGATGATGCAGAAAAGCCAAAGGGGGATTTTAGAAGCATATTCCTACAAGCATAGGTTCTAGCTCTCTCATTGCCTCTAAAGTTGAGGGTATATTCATTCATTCAGCAAGTTCTAACTGAGGGATTACTGTGTATCTGCTACCATGCCAGGAACTGGAAAGACCATAGTGAATAGGATAAATCTCTGCTGTCTTTGGTCATAGGGGTCACTGTCAAGAGAGAAATGCAAACTACAAGGGATATGATGGCAGCCAATCTATTTAGAAATACATTATTCCAATAGCAGAGTCCTTGGGTGACGCAAATAGTTAAGCACTCAACTGCTAACCAAAAAGATTGGAAGTTTGGGTCCATCTAGAGGCACCTCAGAAGTAAAGGTTGTCATCTAGATGCAAAAAAAACAGCCATTGAAAACCTATGGAGCACAGTTCTGTTCTGACACACACGGGATTGCCTTGAGTTGGAAGTGACTCAGTGGTAATAATTGTTTTGTTTTGATTTGACTTCAGATAGTTTGTATGGACTTATGCAGCCATTTCCTCTTCATCTCTGAATTGCAAGAGAAAGACTGAGAACACTCAAGTGCTGGAGGATGTTACTGTGTGCCTCAGCAGTCCATGTCTTGCTAATTCTTCCTCCATTCACACAGAGTTGTGTGCAGTTCAATAAGACAAAACATGTCTTCATCCTTCAAGAGGGAGGAATGTGAAAAACTTTATGAACAGAAGAATTATGACCACTGAGTCCAACAGATGATTCTCACCTCACTTGATTTACATCTTTTGAATATTCTTTGGTCCAGTTACTTGATAGACTAACTTCTTTATGTTAGTTAGGGTTCTCTAGAGGAGCAAAACTAATGAAGCATATATGATTATAAATAGAAAGAAATTTACTTCAAGAAAATGGCTCATGTAATTGTGAGGAAATGGCTTATGCAATCGTGGGGGCTGGCAAGTCCCAGATCCCTAAGTCAGGCAGAATGCTGATCTCTTCTGATTTATGTGGTTGCAGAGGTTGATGAAACCAAAATCTGAAGGTCAGATGGCAGGCAGAAGGCTTCTTGTGACCCAAGAACCAGAAGTCAAGCAATGAGAAAATGTGCAGGATCTAAAGAGAGTGAGCTTTGCTAGAACATCCATTTATGTCATGGAAACTCCCCAAAGAAACTCCTCTTCCCACTGATTGGCTATTTACAGCCAATCACAAAATGAGTTGATTACATAGTGCAGTCTGCCAAACCACAGAGAATCATAGCCTAGCCAAGTTCACACATGATGTTAACCATCACACTTCTCAAAGACAGAAACCCTAGTTCTCCCTCACTCACATTCCAACAAGGACAAGTGATTGAAGCATACCTGCACCACTTCCTATAGCCACCAAAATGGACACATTATGAATACTGTATTTACTATTTGGTAATCTCTTGCACCAATAAGACACTCTTAACTTTGTCTCACATGAATTGAGTTCTTTGAGAATATAGTTTTCCAATATTTGATATTTTAATATTGACATGCTTGAAGAGAGGGCCTAGAAATAAATGACCACTTCAGATCTGTTCCGTCTCAGTGATCACCAAGCATACCTTGAAAGGACTTTGATCTTCTCCAAAGCTTTATATAAATTCAAAGTAGTTAGTATTTCTAAAACACCATCTGCGATTTATTTTTTTTTTTCTATTGGATGCAGTTGAAAATCACATAGATAATATTTAATAATCAGGAGATTGACATGTAAATCACCATTGTTTGAAAAAGCTCACTGATGCAAAGATGTAATTTTCTCTCTCCTCCCCAAACCAGTAAGAAAGCAAATAATAACCTTCTTGTAGTCCTGTGGTTAATAGATTGGAGATTTGTGTTGGGGATATGAGAAATGCTTTTTTTCTGGAGCTTTCTGGTTGATAAAGTGTTAGATAACGCAGGCTCTTTACCGAAATTCATTTCCTCTGCTTAATGACTAATTGTAGTGAAATAGGCATGGCCTCAAAATCATGTCTTTTCTATTTGCATTTTTCCCTTCTGATTCTTAGATTTAAAATTCCAGTCCTACTAGAAATCATGATGTGTCTAACACTTTTTGAAAATTATATAGATCAAAAGAGAAAGCATGTTCATAAAAAACTTTGATAGTCTCCTTCTAATAAACCCCCTTTTAGACATTTTTAATTTATATAGAAAAGTAACGTTCTGTTGGAAATGCTCAGATATTGTGCTTTAAAGCTTTAATTTATGTGATCAGCTTGATCCACATGGTGCACATTATCTCTAAGTTGTTGGCAGAGCAAAAATATTAGCCTGATAATATTTCCTACTCTTCGTGAAAAGAAAATATGCTTAAGGAACCATGGAAGCCATTCTGGGCTGCTACTAACACAGAGCATCACTAGATAGACATGTATAGAGGTTCACTGGGTGGGCTGATGGGGCCTTTACTGCTACAATTTTCTGTGCTCTTGTCTCTGAGAGGTTACTAATTTCTTTCTTATTCTATAGCCAAATCCAATAGCAACAGTAGATCATATCTGTATTTAATAGGCACATTTTTGCCAGCTGACATTAAATCATCCATTATGAATATTTGTAGGGCTGAAATTATCTTTATTAAATATAGATGCAGGCATCATCACCATTCCCTGATGAGAGCAATCAATCCCTTTAGTGATTCTTATCTCCAATTGGTATTGTCAGGACTTTTTTTTTTTTTAAAGATTTCCTACATAGTAGCAAACTAAATCTACTCTATTGGTGTTCAGATATTTCCCCTAATTTGAAGTCTTTTGTGGATTACAGGGGCTCCCATGTTAAATAATCACCTCATTTAAAATTGTACCTTCAAGTATCTACAATTTGTAAATAAATAGAAATCAGAGTTTAGCAGTGGTTACTGGGAGCAGAAGGTACCCTGGTGGTGAAGTGGTTAAGCACTCAGTTGCTAATCAAAAGATCAGAGTTTGAACCCACCAGCTGCTCAGTGGGAGAAAGAGGTAGTAATCTGCTTCCAGAAAGATTTATAGCCTGGGAAACCTTATAGGGCAGTTCTACTCTGTCCTATAGAGTCACAGTGAGTCAAAATAGACCCAACGGCAATGGGTCAATGAGTTACCCAGACGAGATGGGGATAGATTATTATTCAGGAAGCACTGAGTTTTTGTTTATGGGGATGGAACATTGGCAAAAGGGTATTGGTGAGACTGCATAACACGATGGATGTAATTGATCTCACTGGATTATATATGTGAAAAATGTTTAACTGGCTATATGATGTCTGTATTTTTACACAACAAATCAATGAATATAGATAAGAAGTAAAAAAAAAAAAAAAAAATGCACCCACACAGTAACTTATCTCCCTCTATTTTATTGTTCTCTTTAGCACTTATCATTGTTTAGCACACAATGTATTGTATTTATTTGTGTTGGTTGTCATCTTTTCTTCCCATGAGAATGTTGAGCTCCACAAGGGCAGGGATTGTTGACTGTTTTGCTCAACAATATCCCCAGTGGTGCACAAAGTAGGCAGTCAGATATTTGTGAAATGAATAATTGAAAGAATTAATCGCTTCCTCCAATTTCTCATCTTACAGCATTCCACATGAACCTCAATATTATTTTATTCTGAACTCAAACACTCCTTGGAGACTACTGTAAGGGAAAAAAGAAAGAATAATGAAATGAAAAGGTGTTACGTATGCAATGCTGGAAAATTTACCTAATCTGGGAGGTATTTCATTCTAAATAACAAGTAATAGAAGAATTTTTATTCTTTAGGGCAGATCTTTTCTTCTTTCCTTTCTGTTAATCCCAGGACTTTGATACCAGCCCATTTCTTATTTTCTAGTTTTTTAAGAAGCCTGGGTGGCACAAGCTATGTGCAATTGGATGCTAACAAAAAGGTTGGAGATTCGAGCCCACCCAGCAGCTCTGCTTTCATTTGATCTGCTTTCATGTCAGTTAAAGCCAAGATTACCCTATGGAGCAGTTCTGCTGTGTAACACACAGGGTCGCCATGTGTCAGGAGCTGACTCAATGGCAGCTAACAACAACATTTATTTCCTAAAGGATAACACAGCAATTTGAATGTCAATGTTCTACTTGAAATCTGTTTTAGATTAACTACCCACAGGGAAACGTCATATATTTAGAATATGCTTTGGATCAGGTTTTTATCCAGTCCACCTCAGTGGGTAGTTTGCATGAGTAGATGAATCACCAAGCCCCATTTTAAGGTTCTGAAAGAATTTTAGTGCCTCTGAAATTATTGTCTCTTGGGAGAGTAAACATGCTTCATCACACTGGCTTTTGCTGACAGGATATTCCATTATTTGTATGAGGTTATGGTGTCCCAGGTTGGGCCCCTTCCTCAACCTCTTCTTATGTAGACTAATATAGTCTGGGTTTCCCAAGAGTTTTGTTCAGTTTCTCTCAGGAGTCTTCTAATCTACTGACTACCTAGTCGATCACCACGCATTTATGTTGCTTAAATTGAAATTTATAATTCACTTGAAGGTCATATTTCCAACCCCCGAACAGAGAAAAGCAATGATTTTGCATCAGAAAGTCTTAACCACTTGCTATATGTGTGGCCTTGGGCAGATTACTTAACCTTTTGAAGCCTCTGAGAAGGGAATAATAATAGCTATCCCTACAGCATTATTGTTTACAGGGAAAAAAATGTATGTAAGGTGCATGAACATGAGAGGTTTTTGGCAAATGACAGCGATTGCTATTTCCCCTGTAGGCTGGCAATTTTGATAATATATTTACTTAACCTACAGCCTCTGTATTTCAGACTTCAGCAGATATATTAACAGTGGAGCCCTCCTCCACAGGTGTGGGTGGCTAGGGACACCTCTGATCCAATTTGACTCTTCCACACTATATATATGGATGTGATTCTGTGCAGGAAATTCATGTTGCAGATAACATGGGGAGAAGGAAGGATGTGTAAGTGGCCAGTGGAAGCCTGTGGTGGCCTTCTAAATCAGAAAGAACCCAGAGGACTGCTGATAGAGTCCTCCATAAAATTCCACTTGGAAAACTCCCCAGTGACAACAACAATCTTGCTTTGATAACTGCCAGGATTGTCCCAAACCCTCAGGAGATTTGCAACCCACTGCTGTATCACTGAGGCAGAAGTACTTTGTATGTCCTTGAACAAGCAACTTCACCTGTTTATCCCAAATAACACTAATCCCCAATTCCACTAGGGTGGTGTGGATGTTCATTAAAGTATTTCACCAGCACACAGGAAAAAAAGGACATCAGCTTGAAAGATAATTTATGAGCAACCTTTCTCAGTGTTTGAAAATATGCCAGCAAACCTAGCAAAAGCCATTCCGTTTTTTATGGATTTTTTTTTTGTTGTTGTTTTTATTGTTGTTTGTCACATTGGTATGATAACCACCTGTAGTCATTAACTCTCCCTTTCTAGTGCCAGGTCTCAAACATCTGCCACTGCAGCCAAAATGTCCCTCAACAGACTTAAACTTTATGTCCCTGAAATGGGAATTTCATCTTCCCTTGTTGGAATTAAGCACATGTCTCCTTTAGCCTGCAGTCTGGTGATTCTCAGCTCCAGCTCTGTGTTCCTAAAGCAGCTTGCTCCACTCTGCTCAGCTCAACTGTGCTTCCTTGCTTTCCTGATATCCACAAAGGAGTTTTTTCTCTCCTGCTGGACTTCAGTCTCCCTGAGGGCAAATACGAAATCTCCCGCAATTTTATTTCTCATTCTGCATCTAACAGCGTGGGTGCTCAGTGAATGCTCATTGAATTTTCTTTTGCATGCAGTTCGGTAGATGTAAAAATACCTCAAAGTTTACAGACAGAGAGAAAGGGGTTAGGTAGAAAACTAAAGGAAATATTTTTGGTTGTTCCTTTCAGGGAATTGTTTTCATACAGAATAAATTTGACATATTTATAACTTATTCCACCAACTCAAAAGAGCCATTCTTATGGTGTGAGGCTGACAAGCCATGTTTGTCCATTTTGGAGTTTTCTTTTTCTCTTATTGTAAATATCAACCAGTTGCCATCAAGTCAACCCCACCTCATGGAAACCCCATGTGTGTCAGTGTGGAACTGTGCTCCATAGGGTTTTCAATGATTGATATTCCAGTAACGGATTGCCAGGCCTTTTTTCTGATGTACCTCTCAGTAAACCTGAACCTGCAACATTTTGGTTAACAGCTGAAAGCATTCACTCTTTGCACCACCCAGAGACTCTTACACTAGATACAAGTTCTCACAAAAAGGGCTGCTAAGTTGAATTTTCCCTGCAAATGGTTTATCCTGGAAATCTTTTTTCCCAAGCACAACTCTGGGTATTAAACGGCTGCTACAACTCATCAGTCTCATCTGCAGTAAATCATCCTGAGAGATCACAATATTGAGTCTCAGAGGTTTTAAAGATATTAACATTCTAGTTTGATGCTTTTTTTTTTTTTTTTACTGGAAAGAAATGATGTAATTTGACCTTAAAATATGAAAATGTGATCTTCCATTCAGACAAAACAGAGCTCTGTATCACATGGACTGCATTTCCTGTAAGCACTGTAATTATATGTGTTCTCAGGGATGCATTTTTCATGGTCCATAAGTGAAACTTGAATCGTGTATGTTCAAAACTGTTGTTTGACTTTCAAGAATTTCTTTATGGCTTAAAAAATATAAATACACAATCTGAATATAACTTACCATCTAGGTGGCAGTTATTTTGATGAAAGAGTAAATGTTTTCATTTTGTTAGACAGATATATTGTTCTTGTGACTAATGAGTATTACATGTGTATATTTATTAGACAGAAGAAACTAAGAAACAGGCATCAAGACAATTGCAAAATAAGTCCACATGTACCCCTTTGGATCCTCTAGCAGGGTGATGTCACTGTCTCGTGTACACATGGACTTTGTCAAGGCTTAATATTTTTCTAAAGAGAAAAACAGATTAAATTGGGGACACAGAATGTAGTGATTTTTCTTAATTTAAGACATAAATGACCAGAACATCATATTCAAGATCAGAGGAGAATGCTGTCCAAAGCCCCTCTCTATGCCTTTTAAGAAAGGTCCCTTGCATGCTTATTGAGCTCCGAAAATGTCCAAATCAATATGGAGAAGGAAAAGCATTTCCAATGTTAGGTCATTAGAAATTGAAGATTAAAGAGATGTGCAACATTCCTTTACTACAGGCTTAGGATTCCTGACAACGTCCAGTCTGTGCTCAGTGAAGGAGAAAAATGATGTCAGGTAATCTTAGTGAGCATTCATTTCTGAGCTCATTTACCTCATGTTCGAAGCTGGGGAGTGAATGGGTATGTGAGTGTATGTGTATGTGTGTGTGTTTCATTTTGGTCTATATATCTGTCTGTCTGTGGTATGTGTCTGTGTGTACTGTATATGGGTGGTGTATGTGTCAATGGTATATGGGGGCCTGTGTGTGTGGTGTATGTGCCTGTGATTTATGTATATATGTGTTTGCAGTGTGTATACGTATGTGATGTGTGTACGTGTATGAATATATGCATGTACTCTGCACGTGTATGTATCTGGTGTTTTTGTATGTGTGAGGGGTTATGTACACAGAATCTGAGATACATGATGTCTGTATGTAGTATGTGTGTGGAAGGTTATTCTTATTTTTTTTTTTCTAATTGAAATAATTCAAACCAAGCTTGCTTTAGTCAAGTCAATTCCAATTCACAGTGACGCTGTAGGACAGAGTAGAAGTGCTCCATAGGGTTTCCAAGACTGTAAATCTTTGCAAAAGCAAACTGCCACATCTTTCTTCCATAGAGCAGCTGGTGGGTTCAAACCACCAAAATTATATTGAAAGAAAAGTGTCACCGATTTTTATTCTCTCTAATCCATACTGCTCTTTGCTCCAGGATTATCTTTCTAAACCACAATACTGAGCTTAAGCTACTTCTGCTCAAAAATATATAAAGAAGGACGGATAGAAGAAAGGAAGGAAATAAATTATAGCCCTCAAAATCCTAGAAAAAGAGCCCTGGTGGCTCAGTTGTTAAGTGCTTGGCTGCTAACTGAAAAGTTAGCTGTTCAAACTCAGCAGCCACTCCACAGAAGAAAGATGTGGCAGTTGGCTTCCATAAAGATCACAGCTTTGGAAACCCTGTGGGGAAGTTCTGCTTTTTCCTATAAGGTTGTTATGAGTCAGAATCTATTTGTTAGCAATGGGTTTGGTTTGGTTTTGGAAAGTCTAGAGAATACAAATGAGGGTCCATCTCTGCTTCGTCCCAAGCTACCATTCCAACCTTCAGTATCAGGCTGTAGTGTCTGGCCCTGCCCCATCCTGCCTCCTTTGCAGTCTTCAGGAAAGCAAGTAAGCACAAGGGTTAGAAGCATGTAGGAACACTGGCTTGGGATCCATACTGCCAGGGTTTGAATCTTTGTCATTTACTAGCTGCTTCACTTTGGGCAAGTTCTTGATTTCTCCATTCCTCATTTATATAGCAGAAATAAGAATAGTACCTCTTTGTTGTGAGGAATATACAAAGTACTTAGAGTACCCACTGAGTACCTTGTAACTCTTTGCTATCTTTACATCACGCCAGGGAATCATGCACTGGCCACCATGTATGCTTTTGTTCCTTTGGAATGGCTTTTCCCCTCCTGCCCATGTTAAAATACTTCCTGATCCAGCTTAAATATCATCTTTGAAGCCAACTCTAATACTTGAATTAAGGAAGCAATATAGGGTAGCTGTTTAGTGCTCGGGTAAGGATTTAGTTAAATCTAGGTTCAAATCCAGGCTGTGTCCATTACCAACTCCTTTTCAAGTGTAACTTTACCATTAGTGACATGGTTGTACTAATAGATAGCGCGAGAGAGAGAAAGTATGCTAGCTGTCATTGAGTCAACTCTAACTCATGGTACAATAGAATGAAATGTTGCCTGGTCCTGCATCATCCTCACAAATGCTAGCATGTTCAAGTCCATCACTGTGGCTAAAATGTCAATCCATCTCACCAAAGGTCTCCCTAGCCCTTGCTGGCCCTTCACTTCAACAAACATAATGCCCTCCTCCAGCAAATATTCCTTCTCATGACATGTCCAAAGCAAGTGAGAAGTATAAGTTCTGTCACAATCCATAATGTTTTCATTATGACTATTTTTCGTCAGTAGATCACCAGACCTTTCTTCCTAGTCTGTCTCAGTATGGAAGCTCTGCTGAAACTTGTCCACAATGACTGATCCTATTGGTATTTAAAATACTGGTGGCAGAGCTTCCAGCATCACAGCTACACCAAGCTATCAGTACAACAACCTGACAGACAGGTGGTGGGGGCATACTAAGAGTCTCTCCCTTTTTGGAGCATTGGTAATATTAAATGAGCTAATGTGTGGAAAATGTGTAATGAAATGGCCCCCTTCCTTATGCATCCTCTTGGCAACAACATTGAAACAACATTTCTTATAGACACATACACCCCATTATCTGTCTTGTGTTATTTTTGCCTTGGCAAATGTGTCAAGTATTTTTCTATCCCTCCTTTGTCTAGCACATTGCCATGGACATAACAGGACTCAAAAGACCTTTGTGGAGTAAATAAACAAGGAGAATGACAGAGGAATCAGAAAGTAAGCCAGGAACTTCTAGGGTCAGCCTAAAAGCCATTACTATAAGAATATACAACGATATTGATAAACATTCAAAGGACTGCCTTTAAAAGTTTCAGAGCTCAAAGATACCCCGAAATCTAGGGAAGACAAAAAAAAAAAAAAAGACTTTTAAGAACCTACTTTAATTTGTTTCATCCCCCATTTCTTTTGTTGTCATGTGGTGAGGAAGGCTGATTCTCAGGGTCATTGCAAATTGATTTTGTGCTGTGCACTTAAAAGAAGTGTAGTAGGTTCTTAGAGTTTTGTTCACTATTATGGTTCCTAAGGATTTTCACTCTGATCATTGATTTAATTTTTTTTCTTCTTTTTGGTAATAACTTCTTGAACAACACCAAAAAATTTACTTTAGCAAAAATATTCACCCTGTGGATAATTGCCATAGGAGTTTTTGGGTCTTAAATTTATAAAAATGCTGGAACTGAGATGATTCTCAAAGACTGAGTGAAACAAACATGATGTACTTCTGGTAGTTTTGTTTTAAAATGCCTTTAAAGGTCTTTGGGTAATTTGTTATGAAAATTTTTATTATGTGTAGTGGGAGTCAAAATGAGAATGGTATGAAGGAATGTATAAATTCTCTATTTTACAGTTTTATTGTTTATATGCCTTAAAAGGGGTGTTTTGAAAACTGATATTTCTTTTTAAATTTTTCTCATTACACTGGAAAAGAGCTTTCTGGTTGCCTGTTCTAACAGTTTATTGCAGAATCCAGCAATTGCCTTTGTAAATATCAGAACTGGTATAGAGAGACCCAATCTTTAACAGCCTGAGTTGGTCACTGGGAGATTGATTTTATGAATTGGTATTCAAAGTGTTTCTTGCCTTGACAAAATGTAGCCTCTTCCTCCACTTGAATAGGGTTCTGTAATCCACCATTTTCTCAGATTCTTCAACTGTTTTTTCAGATAATATTCTGCAGTGAGGCTGGGCCCAACCATCCTAGAAAACAGTAATAAATGGACTATTTGCTCTTTGTTGTAGTTTTAGTCAGCACCTTGGAGAGTAGAGGTTAAACCACAGAAAAGGGAAGTGATAGAAAATAAAAAGGGAAATTTCATAAGGTGGTAAAAAATCATTCCAATTATAAGTGGGGGATGTATACAAATGCTCACTGTGTGAAAATTAAAGAATCCCTGGACCAAAACTCCTTTAATACCCCCAAACAAGACTCCTGCCACTGCAGGAAGTCAATTATCTCCATGGCAACCAAAACAAATAGTGAATATTGCCTTAGCAGACAAGATGGATAAAAGGTGCATCTAAAATTAATTTATGTCTTGGGATCAGACACTTGAGATGAGAGAACTGGTCCATAAAGTACCCAAGAGGAGCTATTAAAAGAGAAACAAAATAAGTCCCTTGTTGAGTTCCCAAGGGAGCTGTGGTTGAAGCATATAAATCCTTTATGTCTCTACCTTTTAGGAGGATAGTTGTCAATATGTCCCCATTTACATGGTCGCTTTGATGATGGCCCCCTGTAAATCTGAGGCCTGCCAAAGTATGTTTATTAAGAAGTGCCTTCAAGAGTGATCTCTTAATCCATTCTCTTGTACAGTAGGGAACTTTTTTTTTTTATTGTATACATCAATTCTGAGATGCAGTGATGCCTCCAAAGATTAAAGTTCAGAATATTTTCAGTCTAATAAAATCTTGCACTAAAAAAAAAAAAAAAAAAATGGAAGAAAGGAAAACTGATAACACATTTACAAATGCACAGAATCCTCAGAAGTGACTGTGGAGCTGTAAATTTTTCATTAAGTATAGAAATTAAAAAAACACTAATTAAACCATGGTTTGGAAAATAACTCCAAATATTAAAAGGAAATTTTCAGGCAAAAAGTGTCTACTTTTCTGTGCCTGGAGATGTGGCTTTTGAAGTCAGAGGGACTCCACTGGGAGCCTGCTTTGTGGCTTACCTTAAATAGAAAGAGATGGAGCATGAAGGGTACCTGGGATGCAGAACCCAACCGTGCCCTGTTAGGATCGTAGGCATGTTTGATGCTTAACCTGACTGGGCTTCCTCTTTAGTAGCAGATTCTACCAGATCCTTTCCTCCTCCCATTCTCCCAATATCACAGTTACTTCTTTCACATGCAACATTCAATCGCCTCCTTCCAACTATCTCTTCTTTTCCTTTCTGTTGTTGTTATAAGCTGTTGAGTCGGACCCAACTCATAGCAACCCCTCCTTGGGTTTCCGAGGCAGTATCACTATGGAAGTAGATTGCCCGACCTTCCTTCCGAGGAGTGGCTGGTGGGTTTGAACTGCCAGTCTTCTGGTTAGCAGTCAAGTGCTTAGGCACTATGCTACTAGAGCTCCTTCCTTTTCTTTCTACTCAACCTTATAATCTACTCACAATTGAATGATTATAACAGCCCCCTGATTTATCTGGTCATCTCCTTGCCCTCCTCATTCCCATTTTTTCTATAAATTGGTTGGATTCATTTCCCCAGAAGATCATTTTAACTTTCCACTCTTCCACTCAAAAACCCAATGACTTCCTGTTGTCTGTAAAATGAAAGTCAGATTCTTCCATGTGGCATTTATGGTTCACCACCAGCTGAACTTTACCTGCCCTCTAACCAATCTCCTCACCAGTTGCTCCCATGAATCCATCATTCTAGTCATTATCATTTACCACAAATACTTTATACTTTCCTATGTGTCTCTACTTGTACAATTCTTGGGCATCTCCTTGTTCCTCCCCAGCACAAGAAGCACCTAGTGATATATTATGCATCTCTAAAAATCAAACTCATAATTTACCTCCATGAACACTTTTTAACCTCCCAGCTCTGTGATCTCATTCCCCTCTGAACTCCATTAGCACTTAATATCAGACATGGGCAGCATGGCTCTTAGAGTTGTTCATGCTCTAATTCCTGAAACTTGTGATATGTTATATTAGAAGACAGAGGGACTTTGCAGATAAAATTAAAATTATGAACCATAAAATAGTAAGATTATCTAGTGGGCCCAACCTGATCACATGAACCCTTATAAGCAGAGAATTTTCTCTGGCTGCATTCAGAGAGAAGGGGCAAAAGAGGAGACAGGAGAACTATGATGGAAGATTCTAGACATTCTAGAATCTAAGAATTAGAAGGATTTGATGATACCACTGCTGACTCTGAGATGTAGGGGCCTACATGCAAGGACTAGAGAAAAGCATCTGGGAGGTAAGGGCAGCCCCAAGATAGCAGGAACAAGGGAATAAGACTTCAGTCCTACATTCTCAAGGAACTGCAGTCTGCCAACAACCTGGATGAGCTTGAAGTAGATTCTTCCCAGAGCCACCTAATAAGAGGCCCGCCTTGATTTTCTAAGTTTCTGACCTGTAAGATAATACATTTGTGTGGTTTTTAAGCTATTAAATTTGTGGCAATGTGTAATAGCAGCAACAGAAAACAAGCACAATATCCGTGCTATGCATTGCACTAAGTGTGGTGTTCAAGAGACTGAGACCTAGAATTTGAATGCTTGAGTCTGAATTCCACCTCAATACCCACAAATTAAGTGATCTTGGGCAAGTTACTCTAACTTTTTTGTACTTAAGTTTCCTCATCTCAAATAATAAAACCTATTATTTACTCATGATTTCATAAGATTATGATATATATTAAGATTTTAAAAAAAACAACTTATTGCTGTCAAGTTGGATCTGAGTCATAGTGACCCCTCCTTGGGTTTCTGTGGCAGTATATCTATGGAAATAGATTGCCCAACCTTCCTTCTGGTGAGTGGGTGGTGGGTTTGAATCACCAGCCTTTTGGTTAGCAGTCAAATACTTTAGGCACTATGCCACCAGAGCTCCCATATTAAGATAGATGTTACATACAAAGGCATTAGAAATATGCCTGGCAATATTAGCATTCAATAATGTTTTACCTTTTGTGGTTATTTATATTTATGATATATTTCTACTATTAGATTCTAAGGTTGTGAAATATGGAGAAATGGTAGATTAAAAATTGTCGCAGACTCTCCGTAGCTCTTTCTGTCAAGAGGTAGAGCCAATTTGCATATTGCTTACATTGAACTTTGACTTGCTTTGACCAATAGAAATACGACAAAATTGATGCTGTGGGAACTTGCAGCTTTTGCTGTTGCTTCTATCATCTTGTGAAGAATCCCAGGATGAAAAACCAAGTAGAGAGCTGTGCAGCCATTCCCACCACTCCAGACATCCCAATTTAGGCCCCAGACATATAAATGAGGCCACCAGAACAGCCCGCACCAGCTCAGTCACCAGTTGACTGCAGCCATGAGGAGTCCAGCAGAGCCACTCAGCCAGCCCACAAAACTCTGAAGTATAATAAATTATTGTTTTAACCTGCTCAGTTTCATTGCTTGTTTTGTTTTTTTGCTGGAAATAGATCACTGATACCAGAGATTATGTTACATTTGCTGGCAATTTCTTCAGTATCCTGCTTAGAACTTAGTCCACAGTTTTTTGTAAATAATCACATATTTTTAATGCATTTATTACCCACGTTTTCTTTGATTTGTTCATACCTGAATCTAGGGTTTTTTTAAAATGGGGTGAAAATATACATACCCAAACATTCCCCATTAACTTCCACATTTACACTTCAGTGACATTTATTACATTTCTCACGTTATGCCACCATTCTCACAATCCTTTTCCAAAATATTCTACCACCGTTAACATAAACTCAATCACCCACAAACCACAACTCCCCCTTTTTCTCTCTCTCTCATCACTGGTAACAATTAATGATCTTTGGTTTCTGTACTATTTGCTAATTTCATGTAAGTGAGATCATACAGTATTTGTCCTTTTATAATTTACTTGGCTCACCATATTTTCTAGGTTCATCCATGTTGCGGTGTGCATTAGAACTTCATTTATTTTTATGGCTGCGTATTATTCCACTATGTGTTCTGGTGGCCTAGTGCCTAATGCATTTGACTGCTAACCAGAAGGCTGGCAGTTCAAATTTACCAGCCACTCCTCGGAAGAAAGATTGGGCAATCTACTTGCATAGTGATACTGCCTGGGAAATTCAAGGAGCAGTTGCTATAAGTCGAATCCAACTCAACAGCATTGAATTTGGTTTGTTTTGGATTCATCTGTTGATGGACATTTCTGTTGCTTCTACGTTTTGGCTACTGTGAAAAGTGCTACAGTGATCACTGGTGTACAAATTTCTGTTTCTATTTCCTGCTTTCATTTTGTCTGAGTATATACCTAGGATTGGGATTGCTGGGTCACACAGTAGTTCTATGTTTAACCTTTGAAGAACTGTCAAACTGTTTTCTACAATGGCTGTACTATCTTACATGCCCACCATCAATGAATGAAGCTTCCAGCTTCTCCCCCTGTTGTTTTTATAGATTTTAATCATTACCATTTTAATGGGGGTGATGCGCTATCTCATTGTTTTGATTTGTATCTCCCTAAGGAGCTCTGGTGGCATAGTGCTAAAGGCATTTTACTGCTAACAAGAAGGCTGATGGTTCAACCCCACCAGCCACTCCTCGGAAGGAAGGTTGGGCAATCTACTTCCGTAGTGATACTGCCTCAGAAACCCAAGGAAGGGTCACTATAGTCAGATCCAATTCAAAGGCAATCAGTTCAGTGAGTTAAGGAGCTCTGGTGGTATAGTGTCTAAGACATCTGACTGCTAACCAGAAGGCTGGTGGTTCAAACTCACCAACCTCTCCTTAGAAGGAAGACTGGACAATCCTCTTCAATGGAAATACTATCTTGGAAACCCAAGAAGGGGTTGCTATGAGTCAGAATCGACTCAACAATGAGTTTATTTTTATTTATTTAATTAATGACTAATGAGGAGCCCTGATGGTGAAGCATTTGGCTGCTAACCAAAAGGTCTGCAGTTTGAACCTACCAGCTTCTTCTCAAGAAAATGGTGTGGCAGTCTGCTTCCAGAAAAGATGTATAACCTTAGAAACCCTATGAGGCAGTTCTATTCTATCTAGGATCTCTAAGTCTGAATAGACTTGATGGCAGTGGGTTTTGTTTGTTTGGTTTTTTTTAATGTTTAGTGAGGCTGAACATCTTTTCATATGCTTGTTGGCCATTTCAATATCCTTTTTGGTGAACTGTCTGTTCAAGCCCTTTGCTCATTTTGGTTGGGTTGTTTGTCTTAATCTGTTTTTTTGAGAAGTACTGGTGGTGAAATGGTTAAGCTCTCAGTCGCTAATTAAAAAGTCTAGTGGTTCAAACCCACAAGCCACTCTTGGGAGAAAGCTATGGCAGTCCCCTTTCATAAAGATTACAGCTTTGGAAACACTATGGGAAATTCTATTCTGTCCCATAGGATGGTTACGAGTCTGAATTAACTAGATGGCAATGGGTTTTTAATTGGATTATCAAGAAGCCAAAACACAAATTTGCAAATTAGTTTTGTAATTTGGGTAAATACACACTTTTCCTTAAATTTTATTGTTGGGATAAGACAAGTAAGAAAGGTGTCAGTGACTCAATTAACTTGATAAATATGTGAGGAATATATCTTTGCACAAGTCAAGTGACTTCTATGGGCCTTGGTCAGCTCATCTATGAACAGGAAGGTTTGTGTCGCATCAATTCTGCAGTCTCTTCCAATCCCCACATTCCACCATGGAACCCTCTGTTTACTGACCAGGCTTAAACAGCTGTGGCCGTGGGGGCAGGAGCCTCTGGGTTCATCCCAAATTAAAGCAATTGTGAGAGAGGAGAGAGATTGTTGCCTCTGAGGTAGAAGCCAAGACCTAGCAGTCACTGGTTTAAGTGATTCCATTTTGTGATATGTTTTGTCATTTAGTGGGAAGGAAATTAATTGGTGATCTTTGTTTAGCTCCCTGTATCCATACCATAAAATACATCACAATTGGCAGGTTTCTGGCAGCCTCAGAAGGGAGAACATCAAATCACTTTAAGAATAAATGGGCTTCTTATGCCTTGCCCAATGACAATTCCTTTCCCATTTGTGTTGCAATAAACACATGTTGCAAAAAGGGTAGACGATGCTGAAGTTTGTTCTACTTTGCATCAGTAAGGGAGAAGTAAGAAAATTTCCTTAATCTAGGTTAATCTAAATAATGTTTTATGTTTTTAAGAGGATAGCTTATGAATACACATTATTATTATTATTTTGTTATAAGTTTATTGCTCTCTCCTAGTAAATTCAGCCACAGATCACAACAGAATGAAAACGATCTCTCCCTATGGACAAAGCATTCAAGTGCCCACTAATGGAGGAGGGTCAGTAGTGGGTAGGTTACTCTCTGGTCCACTTTCATGTGTGAAGAGATATAAAGCTGCTGCCACTGTTGTCCTGTTCTCTACTCCAGATCCTCCTACTATGCCTGGTTTCTCTGGTCTCCATTCCATAACCATGTACCTACATTATTTCTCTTCACCATCCCCACCACTCCTCCTGACTCCAGCCCAGGGATCAATAGTCTAGAGCAACTGACCTCTTACCTTTATGGCTAGTCCAGGCTCCCAGAAATTATACCTTATCCCTGGACTGTGGGAAAAAGATAAACCATTTTTTGAAGCTTGTGTAGTGATTGAAAAAACAAACAACAAAAACAGTTGCTATCAAGTCAATTACAACTGATCACAACCACATGCATGTCTGTATTCCATTAGGTTTTCAGTGGCTGACTTTTTGGAAATATATTGCCAGGTCTTTCCCCCAAAATGTCTCTGCATGAACTTGAACCTCCACCTTTCAGTTAGCAGCAAGCATGTTAACAATTTGCACCACCAATGACTCTCTTTTGTAGTGGTAGAGTGAAATAAACTGAATCTTTAAAAGTTCTCAGTATTTCCAGCTTGCTCTGGTATTGGGTTTCCCTTATGTAAAAAGAATATACTTTTACAAATCAATGATATGGAAATGATTTCATTATCATCCAAGGAATCCAGCAACTTCCAGTATCTGTAATCATGAATCATATTACAGATAGTCATGCCTCACGCACTTGCACTTAAATATAATTTCAAGCTGGTTTACTTCACATAGCAATCTTACAAGTATTTACCTAATATTTTCAGGCATTTTTTAAAAATTAGCAGGATAAAAATAAATGGCTACCTGGACAATGTTAACATAGATTTTAAAAATGATACATTTAGAAAAATTTTGATAACTTTGTCTTCCAAACCAGTATAAACTAAGCTACTCCAAAAAACCTGCCATATTTACCCAGCTTTAAAGATGCTAACAGGAGCTCTGGTAGCATAGTGGCTAAGACACTTGCCTGCTAACCAGACGGCTGGCGGTTCAAACCCACCAGCCACTCCTCGGAAGGAAGGTTGGGCAATCCTACTTCCGTAGTGATACTGCCTCGGAAACCCAAGGAGGGGTCGCTATGAGTCTGGGCCGACTCGATGGCAAAACAACAACAACAACAACAAAAGATGCTAACAATAGAAATAAAAATACATTTTAAAAATCTTGCAAGTACTTCTGATTCCAGCCATGATATAGTAACAGAGACTAGATTTACCCTCCCCTCTTAAACAAGTAGAAAACCAGACAAAGCATATGAAACAATGATGTTGTGCCTTTGGACAATGGGTATAACAAGACTGTGATTCATAAGACAAGGAAAACAAGTGAAGTGAGCTCTACGATTGCTCAGCTTACTTACTAGAGAGAGTTTTAAGAATGTAGAACAGGAAAGGAGAACCAAAATAGAGCCTGGAGCTCATACTCAGTTGAGGATAAGGAGTTTAGAATTCAGGGAGGATAGGGTCAGGGCCAGGACTAGTGAGGGCAGTCAGGTACTAACTTTGAATGCCAAATACAAAAGGTTGTCCAAAAACTCCATAATCAAGATAAATAATATTTTAATGCAATATTAAAAAATAAAAGAAGGCCAAAAAAAAAAAAAAATCACAGGGAACAAAATATATACATTCTTCAAGACAAAATTGGCTGTTGTGAGAGTGAAAAGATATGGGAGAACAGGAAAACATATATTCCAACTTCTTTTTTCTAAAGAGAAAATTAAGGTTCACTAATGTTAACAAAAGGAGCTCTGGTAGCATAGTGCCTAAGGCATTTGATGCTAACCAGAAGCCTAGTGGTTCAAACCCACTAGCCACTCCCTGGAAGGAAAACTGGGTGATCTACTTCCGTAGTGATGCTGCCTCGGAAACGCAAGGAGGGGTTGCTATGATGAGTTGGCTCTGACTCCACGGCAGTGAGGTTTTTTTTGGTTAATGTTAACAAAAGGAGCATGAATGGCACAAAGGTTAAGATCTCGAATGCTAACCCAAAGGTCTACATCTTGAACCCACCGTCTGCTCTGCAAGAGAAAAGACTGGATGCACCCATAAAGATTTCAGCCTGCTGGTGTTTGAAATACCAGTGGCATAACTTCCAGCATCACAGCAACACACAAGCCACCACAGCACGACAAACTGACAGACAAGTGGTGGAGGAAACCCTATAGGGCAGTTCTATCTATTCTATAGAATTGCTGTAGGGTGGCTAGAAGTTGGAGTCAACTCGATAGCACACAACAAAAATGTTAACAAACCTAAAAGAACAAACCTGTTGTCATCAAGTCAATTCTGACTCATAGAGACCCAACGTATTGCAGAGTAGAACTGCCCTGTAATCTCTACAGAAGCAGATAGTCAGGATTTTTCTTCCATTTTGCCACTGACTGGGTTCAAACTGCCAAACTTCAGGTTAGTATTTAAAAAAAAAAACACTGCCATTGAGTCAATTCTGACTCATAGAGACCCCTATTGGGTTTCCAAGTTGGTAAATCTTTACCAAAGTAGATTGTCCAGTCTTCCTTCTGAAGAGTGACTGGTGGGTTTGAACCACCAGCCTTCTAGTTAGCAGTCAGATGCTTTATGCACTGCACCACCAGAGCTCCTTCAGGTTAGTAGTAAAGTACAAATTATTTGAGCCACCCAAGGACCTTACTGATGTTAACAGACTTGTAAGTTCCCTATACAAAGTAACTGATAGGACCTGCAACCATATCTCTGTGTACAATTTATTGTCATTTTCCACACTGGAATTTACCATATTACCTACCCAACTTTTGTGAGCAGAACAATGTAGAACAGCTAGGGGAGACAAACTTGTCTGTCTGTGATGGCTTGAGTGTTGCTGTGAGGCTGGAGGCTATGCCACCAGTGTTTCAATGCCAGCAGGTTTACCCATGGTGGTCAGTTTCAGAGGAGCCTCAAGACTAAGACAGACTCAGAAGAAGGAGGAGGCCATCCACTCTTCAAAGAATTGGCCAGTAAAAACCCTATGAATAGCTGTGAAACACTGTGTGATATAGTGCAGAAGATGAGCCCTTCAGGTCTGAAAGCACTCAAACTATGACTGGAGAAGAGCTGCTTTCTCAAAGTAATAGAGCAGACCTTAATTATATGCATAGAGTAAAGCTTTCAGGACCCCCATTTGCTGATGTGGTGTGTTTCAAGATGAGAAGAAACAGCTGCAAATATCCATAAATAATCAGAGCATGGAATGTAAGAAGTAGGAATCTAGGAAAATTGGAAGTTGTCAAAAATGAAATGGAATACCTAAAGATCGATACCCTAGGCATTAGTGAGCTAAAATGGACTGGTTTTGGCCATCTTGAATCAGTTGATCATATGATCTACTATGCTGGGAATGACAAATTGAAGAAGAATGGCATAGCATTCATCATCACAAAGAATGTATCAAGATCTATCCTGAAGTACAATGCTGTCAGTGATAGGATAATATCCATGTGCCTACCAGGAAGACCAGTTAATACTACTATTGTTCAAATTACGCACCAAACACCAAAGCCGAAGATGAGGAAATTGAAGATTTTTTATCAACATCTGTAGTCTGAAATTGACCAAACATGCAGTTAACATGGGTTAATTATCACTGGTGATTAGAATGCAAAAGATGGAAACAAAGAAGAATCACTGGTAGTTGGAAAATATGGCATTGGTGATAGAAATAATGCTGGAGATCACATGATAGAATTTTGCAAGACCAACAACTTATTCATTGCAAACACCTTTTTTTAACAACACAAATGGTGTCTACACATATGGACTTCGCCATATGGAGTACACAGGAATCAGATGGATGATATCTGTGGCTAGAGGCAATGGAGAAGCTGAATATCTTCAGCTAAAACAAGGCTAGGAGCTGACTGTGGAAGAGACCATCAATCAATTGCTCATATGCAAGTTCAAGTTGAAGCTGAAGACAATTAAAACAAGTCCACAAGACCCCAAATATGACCTTGATGAATTTAGAGACTATCTAAAGAATAGATTTGATGCATTAAATACCAAAGACCAAAAACCAGAGGAATTGTGGGATGACATCAAGAACATCATCCATGAAGAAAGCAAGAGGTCATTGGAAAGACAGGAAAGGAGGAGAAGACTAAAATGGATATCAGAAGAGACTCTGAAACTTGCCCTTGAATGAAGAGTAGCTGAAGCAGATGGAAGAATTGACAGGATAAAAGAGCTGAACAGGAGGTTCCAGCAAGATGGCAGACTAGGCAAAAAGATGCACAGACCCTCTTCAACAA
>NW_006921725.1:5413800-5463739 GCF_000298275.1 Orycteropus afer afer | reverse complement strand
TAAGGGGATACTGCATGGTTTAAAATCAGGAAGGGAGTGCATCAGGGTTGTATCCTTTCACTGTACTTATTAAACCTGTATGCTGAGCAAATAACCTGAGAAGCTGGGGTATATGAAGAAGAATGTGGATTGGGGGAAGGCTCATTTACAACCTGAGATATGCAGACGACATGCTTGCTGCAAGTGAGGATAACTTGGAGCACTTACTGATGAACATGAAAGACTACAATGTACAGTATGGATCATATCTCAATATAAAGAAAACAAAAATCCTCACAACTAGACCAATAAGCAGCATCACGATAGATGAAGAAAAGATTGAAGTTGTCAAAAACTTCATATTGGTTCTGCAGTCAATGCCAATGGAAGCAGCAGTCAAGACATCAAAATACGTATTGCATTGGGCAAATCTGTCACAGAGGACCTCTTTCAAGTGCTGAAGAGCAAAGATGTCTCCTTGAAGACTAAGCTGCACCTGACCCAAGCCATGGTATTTTCAATCACCTCATATGCATGTGAAAGCTGGACAATGAATAAGGAAGACAGAAGAAGAGTCAATGCTTTTGATTTGTGGTGCTGGTGAAGAATGTTGAAAGTACCGTGTACTGCTAAAAGAACTAACACATTGGTCCTGGACGAAGTGCAGCCAGAATGCTCCTTGGAAGTGAGAATGGCCAGACTTCATCTCACTTACTTTGGTCATGTTATCAGAAGGGACCGTTCTCTGGAGAAGGATATCATGCTTGGTAAAGTGGAGGGTCGATGAAAGAGAGGAAGTCCCTCAACAAGATGGATTGATATGGTGGCTGCAGCAATGGGCTCAGGTATAGTAGGGATCGTGAGGCTGACACAAGACTGGGCCTTGTTTCGTTCTGCTATACATAAGGTTGTTATGAGCTGGAGATGATTCGACAGTGCCTAACAATGAAAACAACAACAAAACTTTTAAAAATTATTCCCTAATATCAGGGTGAGAGTTCTATCAAAAGAAGAGTCTGCAAGTAACATACATTAATATGGTCTTTCCCTTATTAATATATAATTTCATAAATTGATATTATTTTACATATATTACAGTCAAGGACTTCTTTTAATCAAAAGTAATTTTAGACTTACACTTCCAGTCAAGATGAAGTAACAGGGACCAGACTTAATCTCCTGCCGGAAACAACCGAAAAACAGAAAAAATTGATGAAAAATAAGTGTGTTGTTTGTGGTCCAATGTCTGAAATAGTTGCCTTATGTATTTGATCACTTTTATGGACTGAATTGTTGCTCCCAAAAATATGTATTGAAGTCTTGGCCTCTGTAGTTGTGGATGTGAGCCTATTTGGAAATAGGATTTTTCTTTTGTTCTGTGAGTGAGATCATAATAGTGTATGATCTTCACCTAATCATGTCTGGGTTATAAAAGAGCAGAATAAACAGAGAAACACATATGGTGGAAGAGAGATGCCATGTGAGGAAAAGTCTGCAAGCAAAGGACTATCAAGCAGACACCAGAAACTAGGAGAGAGGCCTATAAAAAGAATCAACATGCAGACCACACACCCAAAGGCAGCTACTCAGTTGCTCACAGTAGATTCCACCATGGAGTTGATTGCCAGTCTTATCATGGGGAATACTACATCCAGCTGCCCAGCTGCTCAACCAGGCCTAACCAAGTTGACACACAAACATAACCACCACAATTCCACCCTTGGCACCTGTACAGATCTTCAATGGGTGGTATCCGTACAGGTCTTCTCCACTGGGTGGCTCCAGTCCCCTAGTTCCTGAATGGCGACCTCATGCCCTTGGCCTGGGGGGCCCCCTTCCTCTCCCTCTTGGGCAAGGCAGCCCTACCCCCTCAGTCTTAGGCAGCGGCTATGGCTCCACCCCACTGGTTCACATGAATGAGCAGCCCCACACTCCAGAACCAAGTTGGTGAAGGCCTGGCTCTTTGAAACCTAGGAGTTTGTGATCATTTCACCCCCAAAGGCCATGGTCCTACCCTTTCAGGCTGAGGCAGCTCTGCTTCCATTTCCTTGGTGTCCACTTCTGCCAATTAATGCCCGAGGGCAACCCACTCCGCCAGAAATCTTCTTGCCGCAAAGGACATTTAGCTTTCTTGCTCCATGGGCCAGCCAACCTGCCACTCCATTTCAAGCCAGTCTCCTCTACCAATTAATGCCTGAAGGAAACCCACTCCACCAGGAAGCCGCCTAACCAAAGGCATCAAGCTTTCTCCTCCTGGTAAGGCTGGTAAGGCTGTTGCTGTCTCATGCCGGTTCTCTCGGCTCTGCTCCTGCCATCTCTCATGATGGTCTCTGGGCTCTGCTCCTGCAGTCTCTCATGCTGGTCTCTTGCTCTGCTCCTGCCATCTGTCATGCCATATGCTGGGGTCTCTCTGCAGGGGTCTCAGGTCAAGGATACACTCCACTCCTGTTTCCACATTTTAGGCATCTGTCAGAGCAGCACTCCACTCTCGGTACCAAATTCTATTCTGGTTACCTACTGCTTCTCTGACAAGAATATACCACAAATGGGATGGCCTTAACAAATAGGAGTTTAAGTCCAAGTTCAAAGTGCCAGGCTTTAGGGGCTGGGTGAAAGCCCTTCAGCCTTAGGCTTCAGCTCTGCCTCTAGCTCCTGGCCCACTGAAGCTAGAGGCTTTTCTTCACTCAGACAGCTGCTGGCTGCTGAGGCTGAGAAGCCCAAGGCTGACAAATAAAATGGCACAGTCCCAATGTTACCAGACCACATGAAAGGCCATTAATTCAAGTCCATTGTAAGTCCCAAGGTCAGCAGAGCATGGCAGGCTGCTGAACAATAACACAGCTACATGCAGGGTCCAAACGTGCCATAGGTTAAAGACCCTTCTCAAAGCTTCTCCTTATGTACAAGAAGCAGACCACATACCCAAAGGCAACTCAGTTGCTCACAGTATATTCCATCATGGAGTTGATTACCAGTCTCATCATGGGGAATATTACATCCAGCTGCCCAGCCGCTCAACCAGGCCTAGCCAAGTTGACACATAAATATAACCACCACAACATCCCTTACTACACTTCTTTATGTTGGAAATGTTACTTTGATATCAGTTACTCTAACATAGTTAGAAGTCATTATAATCTTTATATTATGTGGATGAAAGAGCTCTTTTATATTTATTTGATATAGTATTTTAAAAGCATACATCACTCTTGTGCATACATGGCAAAACAAAAATACAAGTGAAATGAATTGGATAAAATATAATAACTCAAAGTTGTCAGCATCTGTATTTTTCCATACACTAGAGCTCTGTGCCATTGAGAGCACTGGTGATTCAGCATTCCTCAAAAGAGAGATATATGATTGATTCTGTGATTCTCTTCCAAGTTGCTGTCACTTCTGAATTTTGTTGGTACTTTTAAGGGGTGTAAATGTGCAGACAGTGTCACTGTATTATGACTGCCACCTGGTTCACTGTAATTATAAGATGTCATGGACAGTAAGAAGGCATCCAGATGTCAAAGATATTAAAATGTGGGAAAATGTGCATCTTAGACTCAGTGAAACACAGTATTTGATTTTTAAGCTATGCACATCTTGATTGTGAGAAAAATAGAAACCAGCAATTAAAATTAAAATATTAGAAATATTTTCTTATATCATGGGGCTGTATTTAACATGGGAGTCCTTGGGTGATGCAAATGGTTAACACGTTCAACTGTTAACTGAATAATTGGAAGTATGTATGTGCCCACAGCACACTTACAGATCACAGACTATAGGTCTTCCTCCAGGAAGCTGGATAACTTTTATGCCCCCAGCTCAAGGTATATGTCTGCAAGGGTGATGGGTATTTGAATTCAAATCAGATTATACTAGTTGTAGTTGATAATGTAATTACATATTTCCATTACATATAACAATTTAGTGAATATTGAATTCCAATTAAAAAAAAAGTTGTTTTTATAAAAACTAAGTTGAATGCATTGGAAGAATTCAATAATATGACTTATTTTTTTCAATGAGGTTGAACTAAATATCAATGAGATAATCACAATAAACTTAGAAATGAAAAACAATCTAAAAAAATTCTGTACTTAGATTGATTCATTTAAAAAAAAAAAAAACCCACTGGCATCAAATTGATTCCAACTCATAGCAACCCCCATTAGGTTTCTCAGGTAGTAAATCTTTGCAAAAGTAATTGCCTTGTCTTCCTCCTTGGAGTGGCTGGTGGGTTTGAATTGCCAAACTTCTGGTTAGCAGCCAAATGCCTTAGGCACTACACCACCAGAGCTCCTTAGATTGATTCATACGTGTCCTTAAAACTTTTTTTTTCCCTCACTTTAAAGAAATTGAAACTTTATGGGTGTGGCCTATATGAGAAAAGATGAATAGGAATCTTATCAGAAGACTTATGTTCCAAGAAAAGGAATCAGGCCTACATGAAAGATGAGTTGTTAGATGTTAGGTGCCATCAAGTTGATTTTTGATAGGAGCTCTGGTAGCATAGTGCCTAAGGCACTTGACTGCTAACCACAAGGCTGGCGATTCAAACCCACCAGCCACTCCTCGGAAGGAAGGTTGGGCAATCCTACTTCCGTAGTGATACTGCCTCGGAAACCCAAGGAGGGGTCGCTATGAGTCGGGAGTGACTCATGGCAAATAACAACAACAACAACAACAACAACCCCATGGGACAGAGTACAAGTGCACCAGAGAATTTTCTAGATTGTAATCTTCACAAGAACAGAATTTCCATTTTTTCTCTCATGGAGGTGTTAGGCAGATTGTAAATGAATGGATATAGGCTTTAGGTTAAAAATAAACAATGTTTGTTTTTTAAAATTAATCCTTATTTACATGGACATCTGTGTATCCTTGTCTTTATAACGTTAGGTAAAAGGGCATCTACTCTACTATTATTATGTTTATTTTATGAATCAAGAAATTGAAACCAAGAGAGACTAAGGAACATGCTTAATGATCACACATACTAACAAGTCATTGAAGCAGGATGCATACCCACCACCCAACTCTAATACCTCCTACTAACTTCCTTAGAAAGACATGCAGCTTCTCCAAATTTGTTTTTCCATCTGTAAAATGTGACAGTTATAAAAAATATCTTATATTCCTTTTTAATTCTAAAATGTCTAATTTCTGTGACATGATTCTCTACCATTTAAGTTTGGCTCTGATACTTACATAACTCATTAGAACTTTTACCAGACAGGTCACTACCAAAAGCAAGTGAGGAAAAATACCTTCAGTCTTTATTTGAATTGTCACTGCCTCATCCTCATCACAGTATGGCTAAAGTGGAACAATCCTACCAAGAGATATTGAGTTTTTCTCTGATGATTTTATACTTTTCCAAGCTCCAAAATATTTTTAACGATGATAATAGGGTAAGAAAGCTGCAGTCTTTCAGTGATGGGTTTGAGATGCTGATCTCTGGGTCCTGGGAGCAAATGACTCCTGTCCAGGTTGGCCAGTATTAAACACTGTCCAATCTTAAGGACTGTTCTCACAGTAAAACCATTTGCCTTCGAATCAGTTCCAACTCATGGTGACCTCATGTGTGTCAAAGTCGAACTGTGCTCCTAAGGATTTTCAGAAGTCGATCTCCAGGGGTTTCTTCTGAGGTCCCTCTGGTGGACTCAAAACCTCCAGTTTTTCGGTTAGCAGCAGCACATTAACCATGTCCACCACCCAGGGACTCCTCTCCTTTAGTATTTCCCTTGTCTGATATCCTGCAACAAATGCCATTCAAGAATTTGATATTTTCACTAAATACCTTTTTTGAATAATTGTCATACCTTGTTCCTTTTGTGATCTTATTAATCACTCCCATCCTTGAATAATGAACAGTCTTTTTTGGATAAATAAGACCACAGTATGACAGCAAAGCACTAATCCTAGAATGTTCCAGTAATCTATGTCTGTAAATATGTATTAGTCATTATCTTTCACATTGTTGTTGTTGTTGTTGTTATGTGCTGTTGAGTCGAACCCGACTCATAGCGACCCCTCCTTGGGTTTCCAAGGCAGTATCACTATGGAAGTAGATTGCCCCATCTTCTTTCCGAGGAGTGGCTGGTGGTGGCTGGTGCCAGCCTTCTGGTTAGCAGTTAAGTGCTTTAGTCACTAAGCTACCAGAGCTCCTATCTTTCACATTACTCATAACTAAAATATCTGTTAATTCTTTGGTTAGCTTCACAATTGGTTTGACATTATCGGTCATTATTGAACAGTGTATCAAAGGCTAAGAAGCTCTGGTGGTGTAGTGGGTGAAGCATGTGGCTGCTAACCAGAAGGTTAATGGTTCTAACCCACCAGCTGCTTGAAGGGAGGAAGAAGAGGCAATCTACTTCCATAAAGATTTACAGCCTTGGAAACACTATGCAGGTTGCTATGAGGCAGAGTTGACTAGATGGCAGTGAGTTTGGGTTTTTGTTTTTGTTTGGTTTGGTTTCTATCAAAGATTAGGTTTTTCTATGAAACTCTTTATGTTAGGAATCCTGTGTGTCTTTAAAAATGGTATTGAACTAAAAATGTATATGAAATAAATGATGTTGATTAGTATGGAGTGTCATAGGAATGTATATAACACTACCTAATAAACAGACATCAGGAAAACGTAATTTTGCAATGTACGAAAAAAATTCTACATTCTCATAATTTATCATTTGATTTAGGTCATAGAGTTTTCTAATTAATTCCCAGTCAATGTTTGGCAAAGTTTTTTGCTTCTACTTCCAGAAGATGAAGTTCATACCAAGAATAAGCTACTTCTGAAATTGCCATTTTCCTCTATTCTATTATCTCAGCCCTGCATTTATCTCTAGGTGTTCATGTACAGTGATCCAAATGAAATTTTTCTGATGAATATTAGTTTCTCACAACATACCAACAACATCTGTTCCCAATCGAACTAATAGAGTTATAGTCAACAAAATATAAACAACTCACAGAAACATTCATGTTTGTTAGGCCGAAGTAAACCCAAGCCACCAACATTTCAGTTAGCAGCTTCCTCCGGGTGCCAAGCCCTGATGAGACAGTCTGATAAGACAACTGAAGTAACAGAACCTGCCCAGACTGGAAAGTCCCATGCAGTGGCAAGCTTCCTCTTGTGAAGCCCCCTCATGCTAATTAAGTGCAGACCCATGCTAACAGCTAATTGGACCCCACCATTTCCTTAGTGTCCCCACTTAGGTCCTCCACAAGACTATAAACCCTCCCCTCCCTAGCCAGACTGTGCGACTTCCCGGGCCCCTCTCAGGGACCCATGAACCTCTCCTGGGCCCCTCTCAGGGGCCCGTAAACCTCCCCTGGAAACTCAGAATAAAAACTTCTCTTTAACCTCACTTTTGTGTGTCCTCTTCAACTTACTGTAGCCTTATAATGTTGAGAAAGAACCTCGTGGGACTATTGAAAGATAGATTTTCTGTTTCCTAGGTAAGTGCCTTCCATTTGAGGACTGGTGAAGCATTGTGAGTGAAAGACGAAAGAATTTAGGGCTGATAACAAAGATGAATTTCAGGCAAGATCTAAGATCAGCCACCCATAAAGCTTTGTTTATTTTTAAAATGGATTGTTTGACTACGGTGTTCCTTACATGAAAATATGGAGTACAGTAAGTCCCTGGGTTACAAACTTCTGACTTACAGACAACTTGTACTTGCCTTTTAACATTATGTAAATTTACCCTTACTTTGAAGAGATTGAACCAACTCCTGTTGTTGGGTGTGGTCCAGTCGCCCCGACTCAGCGACCCCCGCCTTGGGTTCCCGAGACAATGATATCACTATGGAAGTAGATTGCCCAACATTTTTTCCAAGGAGTGGTGGTGGGTTTGAACTGCCAGCCTTCCTGTTAGTAGTCAAGTGCCTTAGGTACTATGCTACCAGAACTCCCTACTCACAACAAATTCTTCAACACAAATCACCTTCACTTGCTGCATGTGCAGGTTTTAAATCATGGAAGAGTCTTGGAGCCTTTTCTTGCACTAAAATAAGGCTAAATAAGAAACATATGCTCCTGTTCTGACTTAGTTACAGATTGAACTTAAAGACACTCTTAGGAACAGATCTTATTCATAACCTGGGGACTGCCTGTAAATAAAAAAATAGAGTGATGGCTGCTCTCAGATAAGCCTGAATAATTTATTAAACATTATTTTATCTTAAATATTTCACATAGAGAGTGTAACTTAAACTTAATTTCAAGGTGGGGACTGAAGAAAATAAGTAAAAGAATCTCAGGATAAATAGATTCTTTAGTTGTTTAAGAAAAATCAAAATAAAATTTGCGCCACAATGACTGACTCCAGTGGTTAAGCTTTCAGTTGTTGTTATGTGCCGTCAAGTTGGACCTGACTCATAGCAACCCCTCCTTGGGTTTCTGAGGCAGTATCACTACGGAAGTAGATTGCCCCATTTTCCTTCCAAGGACTGCTAACTGAAAAACTGGTGTGACCTACCAGCTGCTCTGCAGGAGAAAAATGTGGCACTCTGCTTCAATAAAGATTACAGCCTTGGAAACCCTGTAGGCCAGTTCTACTCTGTCCTATAGGGTCACGGTGAGTCAGAATCAATGTGATGACAACGGGCTTGGGGTTGGAATTTGATCCATATGAAAACTTTAGGTTTGAAGAGTAAAGGGAACCACACAGAATAGGGTATTAACAAAGGGACCAGAAATAAGTATATACCACCTTGTGGCTTCCATACTATTTGTTGTTGTTTTGTTGCTAGTTGCCATGAAGTCAGCTTCAACTCATGGCCACCTTATGTATCAGAACAAAATACTGTCTGGGCCTATGTCGTCTTGATGATTGTTGGTTTGCGTTCATTGTGGCTGTTAATCAATCCATCTAATTGAGGGTTTCCTTTGTCTTCTCTGACCCTCTACTTTACGAAACATGATGCCCTTTTCTAGTGATTGGTTTTTCCTGGTAAGGGGTCCAAAGTAAGGGGTCCATGTTTACTAGTCTTGATTAATTCAAAAACCAAAACCAAACTTATTGCTGTCAAGTCAATTGGACTTATAGAGACCCCTCCTTGGGTTTCCGAGGTATTATCTCTACAAACCTAGTTTGCCCAATCTTCCTTCCGAGGAGTGGCTGGTGGGTTTGAACTGCCAGCCTTCTGGTTAGGAGTCAAATACCTTAGACACTGCACCACCAGAGCTCCTCTTGATTAATTAATCACTTTTAAAATGGCAAATTGGTAATCATTTGCAACTTAAAACCTGAGCAAAGGGAGCAATATGTCCTTGGAGGCTCTAGTCTTAGAAGCATCCCCCCACCCCCATGAAACAAAGACTGTAGGAATGTTTGCAAGATCTCTTTTCCCAGAACCCCTCACTTTCTAAAAGTGAACATCAACTATGCCTGAGGTATCAGTACTTGCTCAGGTCTTGGTGAGCTTTCTTTGCCACAGCTGCTCTAACAGTGTGACTGGCTCAATTTTCTCATTATGTGAAAGAGAACGTGTTCATTCTACACTCCCTGAAGCATGCATAGCCTCTGGAAATATTTTTGAATAAACATTGTTTTTACCCAGATGATATTTCTCCCTTTAGCTCTTTAGAATTCTAGGGGGTTGGTATCCCAAAAGACTTTGAGGCTCTTCTGTGTCGAGCATACAAGCAAGCACTGCCACTGAATTTAGTGAACCCTACCAGGGATAACAACTACTTCCTCATGGAAAGCTCCTCAGCCACTTATTCAAGACTCCAGCCACTACCAAGGATCTCTGCTTTGCCTTAAATATATAACAAAAGAAAATCAGATCTGTCACCATCAAGTCAATACTGACTCATGGAGACCCTATATACTGCAGAATAGAAGTGCTCCAAAGAGTTTTCTTGGCTGTAATTTTTACAGAAACAGGTCACCCGGACTTTTTTTTGCAGCACCACTGACTGGGTTAGAACCACCAACCATTAGGTTACCGTTTGTGCACAACAGTTATTTGTGTCACCCAGGGACCTGACTACACATATACAAATCCAAACCGAACCCATTGCCATCGAGTCAATTTTGATTCATAGAGACCCTGTAGGAGAGAGTAGAACTGTTCCATAGGGTTTCCAAGGCTATAAATCTTTACAGAAGCAGACTGCTTCATTTTTCTCCCACAGATTGGATGATGGGTTTGAACCACCAACCTTTTGGTTAGCAGCCAAAAGTTTTAAACACTCTGCTACCAGAGCACCTGATACATATCCAAGTCTATGGAAAACAAATTCTCTTTCTTTCTGTTTTCAACCATTCCTTAGTTGTAAATCACAACCTAAATGAGAATAATCTAGAGGTTTAGAGACAGCAGCTCCTGGGCTATCCTCCTCTCTCTTCCTCTTATTGCCTGTGAGAAAGTCCTTTCGGAGGCTGGAATTGTCCTTAATCAGAAGGCCTATAAATGAACTTGGCAAAGGAACTGTGTATGTATGCATGCATGATCGGGGATGGAGGAAGAATAATACCTTTTAAGAATTTCTTACAATAAACTGTTAATTAGAAAATTTCAGAGTTCACTTAGGTCCTAGGGGAAGTATATAGACAAAAGCAAGCCCAAAATAGCTGGATTCTTCTAGGACTTATTCTTAGGATTTTATCAAATGGTTTTATCCTTCAATTACAAGAACAAATTTGAACATGGGGTAAATCCTATGAGGTGCCACTGTGAGGTTCATTGTAGTAGTCGTTTCAAAAATGATACCCTGGTGACTTGACAGACTCCATGCCATTCTCAAAAGTGCCAACCTTATACTCAGGCACAGGAAAAATCTAGAATGTTATCTACATATACCTTAATCAGCGCCTTCCTCACAAAGAGACTACAATTACCACTGCACTACAAAGCCAGGATTTCTGAAGGTGTCGTCAGTGCCACATCCCGCTCTCAGGAGCAGTGACCTCTGTTCACTTTAAAACTATTATGCCTTAGCTCTGTGTTTTACAAGGGTTTCACCTCCACCATGCTATTTCACTGCCAGTCTCTTATCTCAGTGGAGAGAGTCAGTGCTGGTGCCCCCACTAACATTTCAAGAGGGTAAAGGAAAGAGCTCTCAGCTCGGGTCACAATGTCAGGATTCAGAGACCTGAACACCAGGCTCAAGGCCTGAAATCTGGTACAAATATGACAAATCAAGACAGAGTGGTGAAGCACTGCAATACCCTCTCCTATCAAGGCACTGTAATTTAAAAGGCCTTTTTCAGACTGTGTTGGCATAATGTGGAAGAGGAAAAAAATTGGATTTAAGGAGAGAGTAGATAGGAAGTGTTATGGATTGAATTTGAGTCCCTACGTCATGTAAGGAACGCTGCTGCCACAGTGGTTAAAGTGCTCAGCTGCTAACAAAAAGATCAGTGGTTTGAACCCACAACTGCTCCATAGGAGAAAGATGTAGCAGTCTCCTTCCATAAATATTTACAGCCTTGGAAACCCTATGGAGCAATTCTACTCTATCCTATAGGGTTACTATGAGTCGGAATTGACACAAGAGCAGCAGGTTTGGTTTTGGTTTAGTTAGATTGCAAATGGTTAATATACTTAACTGCTAACCTAAAAGTTGAAGGTTCAAGTACTCTAGAGATACCTCAAAAAAGAGGCCTGGTGATCTACTTCTGAAAAATCAACCACTGAAAACCCTATGGAGCATAGATCTACCTAGAGGCACATGCGGTTGCTATAGTCACAACTGATTTCATGGCAATATTGTTCTTTGCCCCTAATGTATTGAATTGTGTACCTCAAAAAGATATGGTGAATTCCTACCCTTGGTAGCTGTAAACACAATCTTGTTTGTAAATAAGAATTGTTGAAGAAGTTATCAATTGACATGAGGTCACACTGAATAGGGTGGACCCTAATCCAATTGGAATGATACCTTATAAAAGAGGAGAAGAGACAGAGAGAGACAGAGGGAAGACAGGCATGTGAGGAGTTATGCTGCAATTGCAAGCTAAGAATTACCTGAGGCTATGAGAAGTTGGGAAAAGCAAGAAAGGACCTTCCCCTATAGCCTTGGGATAAAACATGGTTCACCTGATACCCTGAAATAGGACCACTTGCCTCCACAACTGTGAGACAGTAACTTTCTGTTCTTATAAGTGATCCAATATGGTACTTTGTTATGGCAGCCCTAGGAAACTAACACAGAGGGCAACTGTTGCATTTTCTGGACGATTGGTATAAGTGTAAATTATGTAAAGGTTGTGAGTTTGAATTCTACCTTCAAAACTTTAAAGTTTTGTCTCCATATTTATTGTCATACTCTACTCATGGAATTATGGTAAAAAAATAAATATAAATATAAATTTGTTTAAAGTTTTTGTTTTGAACAAAAACAGTTGTTTAAATGCTAAATAAGTCTCTTGTTTAAGAATTCTTTTTTCTCCATCTTAGTTCTCTAATGCTGCTATAACAGAAATACTACAAGTGGATGGCTTTAACAAATAAATTTATTTTCTCACAGTGTAGGAGGCCAGAAGTCCAAATTTAGAGTGCTAGCTTTAGAGGAAGATTTTCTCTGTCTGCTCTGGGAAGGTCCTTGATTCCTTCCAACATCTGTATGCCTGGTGTTCCTTGGAGATCTCCATATGTCTTGGTATCAATCTTACCCCTGGGACTTGGAGGTTCTCAGTTCAAGAATCCTGGTCCAAAGGTGTTTTGGTTATCTAGTGCCACTCTAGGAGCTCTGGTAGCATAGTGCCTAAGGCACTTGACTGCTAACCAGAAGGCTGGCAGTTCAAATCCACTAGCCACTCCTCGGAAGGAAGGTTGGGCAATCTACTTCCATAGTGATACCACCTCAGAAACCCAAGGAGGGGTCTCTATGAGTTGGGGCTGACTTGATGGCAAAATAACAACAACAGTGCCACTCAAACAGCAATACCACAAATGGGATGGCTTTAACAAATAGAAGTTTATTCTCTTACAGTTATTGAGGCTAGAAGTCCAAGTTCAAAGTGCCAGGCTCTAGGGGCTGGGCGAAAGTTCCTCGACCTTGGGCTTCAGCTGTGCCTCTTGTTCCCAGTCCACTGAAGCTGGAGGGTTTTCTTCACTCAGGCAGCTGCTGGATGCTGAGGCTGACAAGCCCAAGCTCAATAAATAAAATGGCATAGTCCTGATACTACCAAACCACACACGGGAGGCCATTGATTCAAGTCATGGGAAAGTCCCAAGATCGGCACAACATGGCAGGCTACTGAATGAAGACTCAGCTACACGCAGGTTTCAAGCGTACCAAAAAGCTGGAGACCTTCCTCAAAGGTGCTTCTTATATACCGGAAGCAGACCACATCCCTAAAGCAGCTACTCAGCTCCTCCAATAGACTCCACCATGGAGTTAATTACCAATCTCATCATAGGGAATAACTACATCCAGCTGCCCAGACATCTAACCAGGCTCAGCCAAGTTGACATACAACCTAACTACCACAAAAGGACATGCTCCTCTTCTGGCTCTTCTTTCTTGGTGGCAGTCAGTTCCCTCTTTCTCTGATTGCTTATTTCTCCTTTTATCTCTTGTAAAATAAAAGGTGATAAACAGACCAGACCCCAAGGAAACTCCCTTTACATCAGGATCAGGACTGAAACCTGAGTAAAGGTGTTGCCCCCCACCCTAATCGCCTCACAACTGATTATCACATCATGTTGTTGTTGTTATGTGCTGTTGAGTCAGACCCAACTCATATCGACCCCTCCTTTGGTTTCTGAGGCAGTATCACTACAGAAGTAGATTGTCCAACCTTCCTTCCAAGGAGTGGCTGGTGGGTTTGAACCGCCAGCCTTCTCGTTAACAGTCAAGTGCCTTAGGTACTACGCTACCAGAGCTCCCATCACATCATGAGGGATGATTGCATTATTTTATAACTGCCAAAGTATATCATTACATATATGCCAAACCACTGAGAATCATGGCCTATACATGTTGACACGTATTTTGTATTGTATTGTATTGTTATGTGCCGTCGAGTCATCTCCGACACGACCCCTCCTTGGGTTTCTGAGGCAGTATCACTACAGAAGTAGATTGCCTAACCTTCCTTCCGAGGAGTGGCTGAGTGGGTGTGAAACACCAACCATCTGGTTAGCAGTCAAGTGCCTTAGGCACTACACTACCAGAGCTCCTGACACATATTTCAGGGGGACACAATTCAATCCACAATACCATCTGAGATAACTCACTTTGATCTTAAAAGCATCAACCTGCTAATGATCTTACTTAAGTTTGGTAAAGTAGAGGGCCAACAAAAAAGAGTGATATCCTCAATGAGATGGATTGATACAACAGCTGTAACAATGAACTCAAACATACCAATGACCATGAAGACAGCACAGGATCTAACAAGATTTTGTTCTGTTCTGCATAAGCTCACTATGAGTGTATGTTTTACATAGAGTGCCTAACTACAAAGGTGTCATCACAGCAAAAATCTTACAATCATTGCTCAGTCTCTATTACAAGAAGTGTTTGCAGAGCGAATGCTCAAATGGTACCTAGTAGAAAAACTTATGCTTCAAAGTGTTCAACTCTCAATTAAGGTTTAAACATTTTCAAAAACGGTAAAGAAAAGGAATACTAGTTATAGCAGACATTTAAATTAGCAGATTTACAGAGAAAATGATCTCTGTAACTATAACCTTACTGTGTATGTGGAGATGGAATACACCAGAGTCAGGGAGTGTGGCCCCGTAATGTGAATGATGCAACATGTTGTAGTCAGCCACTCTCCATATGTTGTTTTCTCAATTCCTTTCACCTAATTATACAGAATAAATATTTCAGAGATTTGGGTTTCCTCCCCCTCAATAAAAGAAAAGAGTACCCATTTTCCAGTTCTCATGTTAGCATGCTCCATGAGCCTGCTCAAGCATAGGCTTAAGTATGGCAATGATTGTGGGGATGGCATAGGACTGGGCAGTGTTTCTTTCTGTTTTTTATAGGGTCATTATGAATCAAAAACAGCTCGACAGCACCTAACAACAGCATGATATTGCATATCCTTTTATTATACCTTTTGGTCATAACACAACCTCTATCCAATTCTCTGTAGCCAAGAACTTGAAATTTCTGAGTGAAACTATTTTTGGCTGGACTTCTTCAGGGGGCCATAAAACTATTTGAGTTTGTAGGTATTTATGGAATTTAAGCTGTGGTAGTCTAAACTGACTGGACCTGTCTTCTTCCCTGAAATGCAAACAGCAGTTATTTAGTATGACTTTTGAATATTAGGTATACTCTAGAGCAATAATGTTGTAGGGGCTGTCCTGTGCCTTGTAGAACATTTAGTAGAACCTCTGGCCTCTACCTAAGGAGCTTTCATGGTGTAATGGTTAAGGCATTTGACTATTAACTAAAATGTTGGTGGTTTGAACCCACCAGCTGCTCTGTAAAGATTTACAGCCTAGGAAAACCAAATGGAGGTCGCTATGATCAGTATTGACTTGGCAATGAGGTTTGTTTGTTTGTTTTGCTCCCCTCTACCTACTAGATGGCAGTAAGATTTTTTGTTTTGTTTTGTTTTTTAACCTACCAGATGCCTCCTTTAGCTGTGGCAAGGAGCCTTGGTGGTGTAATGATTAAGTGCTTGGCTAATAACCAGAAGTTTGAACTTACCATGTTCTCCATGGGAGAAAAACATAGCAATCTGCTTCCATAAAGATTATGGCTTTGGAAATCCTATGGGGCAGTTTTATTCTGTGTTATATTTGGATACTAACCAGAAGGTCAGTGGTTCAAACTCACCAGCCACTTCACTGAAGAAAGATGGGGTAATATACTTCTGTAAAAATTTACAGCCTTAAAAACCCAAGGGGTTGCTATGAGTCAGAATTGACTTGATAGTAATGAGGTTTGGTTTTTCTTCTTTCTTTTTTTGGTTATATATTGTGCGCCAGTATTGACTTGATGACACATAGTAATAACTAGTGGTGACATAAAAATATCCCCAGACATTGCTAAATTTCCCTTACAGTTGTTAGTTGTTGTCCAGTTGATTCCGGCTCATGGTGAGCACATGTGTACAAAATAGAACTGCTCCACAGAGTTTTCAAGGCTGTGACCTTTCAGAAACAGATGCTTAGGCCTATCATCCAAGGGGCCTCCAGGTGGGTTTGAGCCACCAACCTTTTAGCTTAACTCTTTGTGCCACTCATAAACCCAACACAACCCACTGCCATTGAGTCCATTGCAACTCATAGCAACCTTTTAGGACAGAATAGAACTGCCCCATAGGGTTTCCAAGGGTGTAAATCCTTATGGAAGAGACTGCCTCATCTTTTTCCTACAGAGCAGCTGGTGGGTTTGAACCACCACATTTTGGTTAGCAACTCCTAAGTATCTCTTCTGAGAAACAAAACCAAACTCACTGACACCGAGTTGATTCTGACTCAATGATTCCCATTGGGTTTCTAAAAATCTTTGTGGAAGCAGACTGCCTAATCTTTCTTCTGCAGAGTGGCTGGTGGGTTTGAACTGTCAACCTTTCGGTTAGCAGCTGTTGTGGTTACCTAGTGCCACTCTGACAAGAAAATACCACAAATGGGATGGCTTGAACAAACAGGAGTTTATCCACTTACAGTTTGGGAGGATAGAAGTCCAAGTTCAAAGTGCCAGGCTCTAGGGGCTGTGAGAAAGCCCCTCAGCCTTGGGCTTCAGTTCTGCCTCTTGCTCCTGGCCCACTGAAGCTAGAGGTATCTCTTCACTCAGGCAGCTACTGGCTGCTGAGGCTGACAAATCCAAGGCCGACAAATAAAATGGCACAGTCCTCATGTTACCAAACAACATGGCAGGCCATTAATTCAAGTCTATTGAAGTCCCAAGGTTGGCAGAGCATGGCAGGCTGCTGAACAAGGACACGGCTACATGCAGGGTTCAAGTGTGCCATAAACTAGAGACCATTCCCAAAGCTGTTTCTTATATACGGGAAGCAGACCACATACCCAAGGCAGCTACTCAGCTGCTCCAATAGATTCCACCATGGACTTAACTACCAGTCTCACCATGGGGAAAAACTACATTCAGCTGTCCAGCCACTCAACCAGGCCTAACCAAGTTGACACACAAACTTAACTACCACAGAAGCTAAATGTCTTAACACTATACCACCATTGCTCCTAAATGACTCGTCATTGTTGTTATGTGACATCAAGCCATCTCCAACTCATAGCACCCCTTCCTTGGGTTTTCAAGCAGTATCAGTATGGAAGGAGATTGCCCAACCTACCTTCCGAGGAGTGGCTGGTGGGTTTGAACCACCAGACTTCTGCTTAGGGGACAAAAGCAATTCCTCCCCCATATATCCCAATTGAAAATCACTGGATTAAAGAAATGTGCTGCAGCATCCTGCTGTTAGTAATAGAAATTTCAATCTCATCTTAGTTAACCTGCTAGCAACAGTGTATTGCAGTTATAATTTGCAAAGTACTTTTCACTTAGAGCACTGTATTTAACTCTTACAACAGCTTAGATACATTTGTTATCTTTTTTTAAAGATGACTTAGAGATTGGCTCAAGGCAGTTAAGTGACACTCTTAAAGTGACAGGTGGGTGACAAAACTCTTCAGGTGGGATTTCTGGGGTACTCACCTTGGTTTACAGCGTCTGCATGCAATGATTCAGTTTGTCTGCTATTACCATGCATTGAAACAGTCTTATTAAGTTCTCTTAAGTTAGAGTTTGGAAAGTTCTCAGAGGTTGTCTAGTTTGTCTTTTCCATCTTAGGAAAAAACTAGGTTGCCAAGGAATTAGATAGCAAATCCAGTACAGCCAAGACTTAACTCCAATCTCTAAACTTCCCAACCAGACTTCTTTCCTTAGGTGCTGCTCCATCATTATTATGTGGAATGAAGAAACAGGATACAAGTTACTATATTTTAGGATATGTGTCTGTGTGTGTCTGTATGTGTTACAGGGAGTGGATTTAGTGAGGAGAGGAAATTGAGAGGAAAGAGTACCATCAAAATAATTAGAGAGTAGCATCAGTGGGGCTGGAGTGCCTGGTTGGCACAAATGGTTAAAGTGCTCAGCTGCTAACCAAAAGGTGGGAGGTTCAAATCTACCTAGAGGCATTTCAAAACAAAGACCTGGGAATCTACTTCTGAAAAATCAGCCATCGAAAGCCTTATGGATCACAGTTCTATTCTGACAAACATGGAGTCACCATGGGTTAGAATCAACTCAGCAGCAACTCGTGCTTTATCAGTGGGGGTTACATAATCAGGAAGGAAGCAGTAGGAGTTTAAGGACCAATGTGTTTCTCAAAAATCTATTACCTGCTCAATGCAGCATAACTGAACTAGTGAATGTGTTGTGGAGAGGAGGTAGACTGAAGGAGAGAATGATAGTCTACAATTGGTTAAAAAAAAAAAAAAAACATTATAGCCAAAGCGTAAGGTAAGAGTTGATCAGTTTATGCAGCCCCATCTAATTTTGAGGATGCACAGCCTTGCCCTTTCCCTACAGATTCTTTCAGTCCTGCCTTAATCATCTTCTTCCCTAGGATGCCATTCCTCATAACCAACTAATTGGTGGCTTAACTATTCCTTCTTTATTCTCCCAGTGCTGCGGGCACTTCTCTCCATTGTAGCACTAAATGCACTATATCATAATTTTGTTTCCTCCACTAACCTGGGAACTCTTCCATGGCAGGGACGTTGTTTTAGTCAATTTTATTACAGTAAAGCCTCAATCATCATAAGCATTCATTCACGTAGTCCAGGGAGAAAGTGAGCATAGAGAAGCAGCTCACCCTGGTTCCTCAACTGATGGGAAGGCCTCAGAAGACGTCTGACTACACCATTTCTTCTGATTCTATGCTCACTGAGCACCCTCCCATATCTAATCTGGACCCCTGAGTGAATTTACCACAATAGGAAACGTGACCTGCAAAATCACCATCTCTATTTGGCTCATGGTAGGTTCAGCTCCCATTGTAAATTAATCAAATGGAATCAGGGAAATTTCTATAAAACATACAAGGGCTGTTCAGAGGAAAGGGATGACAACAGAAAAAAAAAACTCGACTGGTTTCATAATTTTGCCAGAGGCCACCCCAGCAGCTTTAGCCCAAAATGCTTTTGTGATGGAAGTTGCTGGGCCATAAGGACTCAAGGAGGGTTTAGTAAGAGGGTCACAGTGGGGCAGTGGTGTGTGAGCATGTGTGTGCATGTGTGTAGTTGATAGGGCTGGCAGAGTGGGGCTCCGTGGTGAGTTTTTGCATGTTCAGGTGTGGTTGTGGCTAGGTTTTTCAATTTTGTTGTTGTTGTTGTTATGTGCCGTCGAGTCGGCCCCGACTCATAGCGACCCCTCCTTGGGTTTCCGAGGCAATATCACTACGGAAGTAGAATTGCCCAACCTTCCTTACAAGGAGTGGCTGGTTTATCAATCAGAATATTTCTGTTTTGGAATGACTACCCAAAGGAAAAAAAAAAAAAAAAGTGGTGGGGAGGAGGCAACCCTTTAAAGAAAGACTAATTATTGTGCTTAAGAAGACAGCCTTTCTAGTAAACCTCTTCCACACCCCAACTCCCTAACCTCTTTCCTTATTGTAGATGAGAAATTGTCAAATCCTATAAATTCAACGCGTGTGGTGAAGGTGCTGGATTGCTTGCCAGGCTGGGCTGTCTGAAAATCCAAATGCTCTATGCTAATCGCACTCTTGTCATGCACACTGATCCTTTGTTTCCGGGCCCCCAGTCTTTGCTATGCAAATCAAACCACAGGGGCACTTTAACATGTAAATCACATAATCTCCTTCACGTGGATGAATTGACGGATTTTAAACTCCTTGACTGTTGGGAGGTAATGAATGGCACTTATTTAACCGGCATTATTGCACTGGGCACATCTCCTGTGCTGGGCTTTACCGGAGGTGCAGGCCTGCCAGGGGAGAGCTGGAGCAATTATTAATATTGCTGTCAGAAGAATAAGAGAGGCTCAGAACCTCAGAAATTCTAGGTCCCTTTGTGAAGGGAAATAAGTCACAACTCAGAAAGTGTGCTGAGCTCTGTGCCCCTCTCAAGGGTGGGCCATTGTTTTTTGATTAATGTATGAAGACAAGGTCTGGGGGCAAAATGCCTTGTATTCGGTTATTAATTTAAAGCTCGGTGGGCTGATGATCTGCTTCTGCAAAGACTAAAAAAACAAACCCATTGCAATGGAGTCAATTCTGACTCATAGGGATCCTACAGGACAGCAGAACTGCCCTTTAGGGTTTCCAAGGAGCTCTGTGGCCTAGTGCCTTAGGCATTCGACTGCTAACCAGAAGGCGGGCTGTTCAAACCCACCAGGCACTCCTCGGAACGAAGATTGGACAATCTACTTCCATAGAGACACCGCCTCAGAAGCCCAAGGAGGGGTCACTGTAAATCTTTTTGCAAGTAGACTGCCTCATCTTTCTCCCATGGATTCAAACCACTGATCCTTTGGTTAGAGACTAAATGCCTTAACTCCTGTGTACTAGATTACAGCCCAGAAAACCCTGAGGAATAGTTCTATTCTGTAGCACAGAGAGTTGCCATGAGCTGAATCAACAGGAACAAATTTGGTTTTGGTTTGAATGAAGACACAATCTTCCTGAGAAAGGCTGTTTTTTTATCACAGTAAAAGAAGCCAAGGGGAGCAATAGGGACATTGCAGGCCCCTCTGCTGGGAGGGAGTCCAGGCCGAGGCCCAGAGCCAGTGCAAATCCGTGTGGAAGCTGTGGAAGGCTGCACCTCCACCAGCTGCCTGCTGAAGACCTGATCCCTAGCGTGAGGCTAAAGTCACTTAAGTAGCTCATGCCAGCTTCCTTTTCAATAAAACAGGGATAATGCTAGGGATAGAGGGAGCAGTGACTAGATCCTGTTTGTAATGACTGCTGAGCAGCTTGGGCAAGATGTGTTTCTTCCAGAAATGAAGTGTGATTCCATTAAAATGTGTGATCTCTTGACATTGCCCACTTTGTTTTGGAGTATGAGATAGTGGATTTATTTGTTGGGCACCAATGGATGAGAACAATATTTTGGCCCTACAAAATCAGTTTAACCAAGGCACAGTTAAAAAGTCATCTTCAGTTTTTCTTGGGCTTGTGCTCTGTCTTTGTACCTTTGAAGGGTCTCACAATCTCTCATGTACTCATTTCAGTCATTACTTGGGTGGCAGCCCCCACCTGGGCACTGTTCCAAAACTTCTTTTGAGTGAGTGTTTGGAACTCAATGTACATTTTCCCCATGGAAACAATGGGTGTAAGGCTTTTCTTGGATGATGGACAAAAATTGATCTAACCTAAATGTAGGCTGCGATACTATGCATTCATAATTAAAAGCCAGCAAGAAAAAGTAGTAGCAAGTATAAGAAATTCCTTTTAAAAAAATATGATGAAATGTGTTTAAACATAAGAAAACAGTTCAAAATGTAAATCCCCAGGTTCCTTGGTCTAAACGATCTGTCTTAGTCTGACACTGTCAGAGAAGAGGAAGCAAGAGTCCTTTTGGGGGCATTCTCATAATCCATCACCAGAATTTAGGAGGAAGGAAAGACAAAAGGGGGATGCTGACCTATCATCATTTCCTAGCACTGCTGTAACACAAATATTACAAGTGGGCAGATTTCAAGAACAGAAATCTATTTTCCACAGTCCTGAAGGCTACAAGTCCAAATCTAGGTCTGGGCCTACATCCATTCCTTTCTTGTCAGTAGCCCTGGTGTTTTCTTGGTTCTTGGCAATCCTTTCATGGCCTGTCTTCCCTAGTATATGCACTTGTCTCCGTGTCTAATTGGCTCTTTTTTATAACTTGGAAGTGATTAGATTTAGGACACACTCTGTACTGATATGGCCTCTTAAATATAACAAACTAAATTCTGTTTCCAAATAGGATTATATCCACAGGTATAGGGGTTAGAGGTACAATACATATTTTCCAGGAAACATTTCAATCCATAACATGACTGACAGGTAAATCCTTCACCCTCTACCCAGCCTGCCAGAATCCACTAAGTTTCTGTCTCTATCTCTCTCAGTACTATCCTAATCTCCACCCCCTAATTTCTGTTTAGATCCTTTGTATTCTTTCCCACTCTTCAGGTGCCCCCGCCCCCAAATCCCCCAGTTTCCGATGAAGTTCTTTGTTCAATTTCCCTCACTCCCCAAATTCTCAGCTTCTGATGAAGCCCTTTGAACCCTTCTTCCCTGACATGAGGTAGCCCCCACCCCATCTCCCAGTTTCCACTTGGATCCTTTGTCTCCGTCCCAGGCTTACCAGGCTTACCTTGTCTCGTCCCTCTTTGGGGTTTAGTTCTCTTTCAACACTTAGGATTGGTTCTTTTGCAATAGGCAAACAACCTCCTACATCAAAACACTATTTAAGCATCCTGCAGAGACAGGATGGGACTGATGCTACTCTAAGCCTCAGCCCATCCGCTGGAAGGATGTTTCAATAAAATTTATTTTTCTAACAATTCACCCTGGACTTCTTCTCTATATTTTAACACCTAACATATATGGTGCCGAACCCTGGGAACTGCCGAGGAGAAACCAGAGAGGATCTCTCCCTCCCATTGCTGACTCTGCATCCACCACTGGCCAATTCATCTTGGGTAAGTGGCCTTTTGTTTTTTCCATATGGATTTCTGATGTGCCGGTTTCCCTCAAGACCTAGCACTAGGCCAGAAATCCTCCTGCTTTGGTCCCTGGTCTTCTGCCCTCCTGAACCTCCTCTGCATCAGGGATGTCCACACAGGGCTTGTTTCACTCTCCTCTCCATTGTCAGGCTAAACCATGGGGATGCCTCTCCTTTGGTCCTAAGACCTCCAGAATTCATAGTGTCACTTATCCTCTCTCTCCCTCTTTGTCATGGGTAACTCTCAGTCAACTCCCTCCAAGCCTACACCTTTAGGGTGTCTTCTGAAGAATCTCTCTCAACTAGCCCTCTCTTCAGAAATTCGGCCCAAATGTGTCTCTCTTTTTCTTTTTTTTTTTTTTTTCTTTCTGTAGTACTACTCGGCCTAAATATAAATTAGACAATGACTCTCAGTGGCCTGAAAACGGCACTTTCGACTTAAATGTCCTTTGAGACTTAAACAATTTTTGTCAACACAATGGCAAATGGTTAGAAACCCGCTACATCCAGACCATCTTTACCCTCTGAAATAGACCCTCTTTCTGTCAGTCCTGCTCTGCCTATCAAATCCTCCTGCTTCACTCCAAACCCTCTTCCACCAACCCTACCTCCTCTCACTCAGAACTGCTGGACTCTGAGACTCCTTTTGACTCAGCTGGCCATTCTATCCCCACATCGACAGGTTCCCCTCCATATGCCTCTCCCACCCTTCCTCCAGACCCAGACCATTCTCCTTTCTCCTCCTCACAAACTCGTTCTTGAACTGCCCAGCCCACAGCTCCCATTCTCCCACTCCAGGAAGTGGCTGGGGCTGAAGGCATTGTCTGGGTTCATGTTCCCTTCTCCATGTCTAACCTGTCCCAAATTGAGAAGCGCCTTGGTTCCTTTTCAACTGACCCCACTACCTATACCAAAGAATTTGAATATATCAGCGAGTCTTAGGCTCTCACCTTAAATGATATTTATGTCATTTTAACCTCTTCCCTAACCCCAGAAGAAAAGGAATGTGTCTGGCAGCCAGCTCAGGCTCATATACATGAACTTGATAGACAAAAGGCAGCTCTCTTCTTAGGGCCTGTAGCCATCCCTCAAACTGACCCAGATTGGAGCTATCAGATAGACTCCCCATGCAGGTGACACCATAGTCATATGATCACTTGTCTCATTGCCGACCTAAGAAAGGCAGCTCATTAAGTAGTTAACTATGAAAAACTTAAAGAGATTATCCAAGGTCCTGAAGAAAATCCAGCCCTCTTTCTCACCCACCTCACAGAAACTTTATAGAAATATACAACTCTTAATCCAACCTCCCCAGAGGGAATTCTACTTCTCAACATGCCTTTTATCTCCCAGTCAGTAACAGACAAAAGACGTAAACTGCAGAAGCAGAACACGGGCCCTGAAGCCCCTCAAAATGACTTTCTTAACCTTTCCTTTAAGGTCTTTAATAATATAGATGAGGAATTAAGGCTACAGAAACAGAGACGAGATCAGGCAAAGGCCCAACTCCTAGCCACCATCCTTGAAGTCTCCATGAAACAGGCCCCGAGAACTAAACTCACTCTTAAACTTACTTCTCCAGGACTGTGGAGAAGTAAACTTGAGCCTCCTGAGGGACTGTGCTTCAAATGTGGTAAAGAGGGCCACTGGGCCAAATCCTGCCCAAACCCAAGACGCCCACTCCTTGGAAGGAAGATGGGGTAAACTACTTCCCTAGTGATTTCTCCTCAGAAACCCAAGGAGGGGTCGCTATGAGTCGGGTCCAACTCAAGGGCACATCACAACAAAAACAACATTCCATTACTAGGTATATATCCTAAAGAAGTGAGAACCATGACAAGAACAGACATATGCACACCCATGTTCATTGCAGCACTATTTACAATAGCCAAAAGATGGAAACAACCTAGGTGTCCATCAACTGAGGAATGGATAACCAAACTGTGGTACATACACAGAATGGAATACTATGCAATGCTAAAGAATAACGTAGACTCTGCAAAACACCACATAACGTGGATGAACTTGGAGGACATTATGTTGAGTGAAATAGTCAATCACAAAAGGATAAATATTGTATTAGTCCATTATTGTAAAAGTCAAGGAAAGGTTTATCTATGGAAGGACATTTTCTTTGTTGGTTACCAAGGGTGGGAGGGGAGGGGAAGGAATACTGTTAGATAGATAGAGATAAGTATTGATTTGGGTGAAGAGAAGGGCAATGTATCAAATGTGAGTGATCAATATGGTGGCATTGAGGAAGAGAAAGACATAGAGAGGTGCATGGGAGTTATAGACAACAAAGATGAACCCTTTTGCACATATAGTACTGCGTTTTCAGTGATGGCAAATATGGGTATACGGGTGGATAGATAGGTGGACAGCCTGAACATTAGGTATGTCTATGAAACGGGGAGTATACCCAAGAACATTATAGGGTTGGCAGACAATGATCCTGTAAGTTTATGTGTATGATCTGAATTTCCAGGTGTATAGTAGAGCTGACAATGGGCAAGGTTGTAGTCACTGCTTGATCACAGCCAGCTACCCAAAGGGACCAAGTAGTTGAACCTGTGGGCTCGGGACCATAGTCACAGAGGACATCAAGCTCAATTGGCATAACATACTACACAAAACATTGTTCTACCTCCTACTTTGGCGAGTAGCCACTGGGATCTTAAAAGCTAGCAAGCTGCCATCCAGATGCAACAGTGGGTGGATCTCTCCTCATCCAGAGCCAAGAAGAATGAAGAAAACCAAAAATTCATGGAAACAATTAGTCCTAGCAACTGGTACACCCTCCAATCTGCAGCCTATACAATTATGAGACCAGAAGAACTAGATGGTGCATGGCTACTACTGTCAACCACTTGGCAGGGGATCTATGCAGTAGATCCTGGATAGAGAGGGAGAACAATGTGGAACAAAACTCAAAATCATTTGGAGGGAAAAAAAAGGGCAGGACCAGGTTTGCTGGTCTGATAGAGCCTGGCAGAACCACTGAGACTATGGCCCCTAGCTGTCCTTCAAGTTTGGAATTGAACCCACACCTGCTTCCAGCCAAACAATAGACAGGCATATGAGTTGAACATTTACCTCAGGTAGATAGACTCCTTGGAGAGAACAATCATGGGAGAAAGAAGAGCTGCTTATGCATAGGGAGACAGTTCAGGGGGCAGTAGTGCATGGAGGAATGGACACAGGGAAGAGGTAACTATCAGGAGGAAGTAGGAGGGGAACTGTTGCATTGTGGTAAATTGTGGTCAATGTTATGAGACCAATTGTATGTGAACTGTTGTATGGAAAGTGAATTTGCTCTGTAAATTTTCACCCAAATCACAATAAAAAAAATTTTGAAATTTTTATAATAAGAGGTTATTATTAGTTATCTAAAAAAAAAAAAAAAGTGTTTCACACCATCCTACCATTCCACCCGGACAGGACCAACCTAGCTGAAGATTACTCGACTCCTCACCCTAACCAAAGAGGAGTACCATCCCTTTGTATGTCATTGTCTATCTCTGCCTTTAAACATTTTCTATCCTCAATAATTGAGGACCTCTGGTGGTACCCTTTCCTCATCCGGACCCTGGAGGACATTTTGAGCCTCATTCAGGAACGGTGGCTCCTCATTCTGCCCTTTCTCCTCTCCAAATCTCATTCTTTTCCTTTCTTCTTCTCCTAACCCTCGCCAATGAGTCTCCTCCACTTAGTACACTTTCTCCTCCTGACCCTAACTGTCGCATTACCTAAATATCTCAATCAAACAATTCATTTAACCACTTCCCTCCTCAAATAATTTAACTCTTCATTGGCACCAGCATGCTGGGTCTGCCTCCATCTCTCATAAACTGCTAATCAAGCTTTTCCAGTATCTCCACAAGCATGGCTCACCATACCCGCCGGACTGCACTACCATTTAGACTTGTGCCCAAAATTTCAAGCATTACGTGGTGAGAGCTGGGATGGAGAACACCTATGCAAGAGAGCCAACATCAATAACTTCAAAATGGCCTTAATTGCCCTCCAACCTCATCAACACCTCATCCACGGGTCTATCCAGACTCGTGTCACACTAGCATAGCAAGCCCCTCTTTGTATCTCCTGTCATCTCTTCCCAGAATCTTCTGAAGTTGAGTCCCTATCCCCAATAGCCTACAATTTTACACTCCCTGTCCCAGGCCCACTGGGTCACCTTAACCTTCCCCTCCAGGCTGGGGCTACACGTTACCTTAGAATCACAACACCACCCACGATCTCCACCACTGGAACCTCCCCAGATAGCCTCTATTGTCAAGGGCAAAACTCTCATTCTGACATTCCTGGAATGGGAAATAGGTGGGCCTCTCCCCCAACTCCAGCTGACACAAAGGACACATGTCGCCTCCTCCCCCCAGTTGGAAAGTCAACTTTTTGTAGATCTCAGTACCCTCAGGCTGACTCAAGAGACCCCTTCCCTCAACAGCAGCACCCTTGTGCCATTTCAACCCCTGGCTGCCATGACCTAAGAGTCTCAAATACCTTTTGGCATAACTGAGAGAATACTAGACGGCCTGATGCAGGTAAAATCTTTCAAGTCATGCGGTTTGACCTCGCTCCCTGCCTTGACTTTGCCTCTGGACTCTTCTGGGTATGTGGAACAAATGTCTATCTATGTCTCCCTACCAACTGGACAGGGACCTGTGCTGTAGCATACCTATTTCCCCAAATTAATCTCTTGACTCCAAACACCCCAATCCCTATATCAGTGTCCTACAATATCCCAATAAGGCAGCGAAGAGAAGCCCAGCTCATTCCACTACTTACCTCCCTCGGAATCCCTTCCGGAATTGGAACAGGGATTGCAGGCCTAGGAATCTCTTTACATCACCTTACCCTGCTGTCTAAGCAACTAGCTGCTAGCTTAGAAGAAATCTCAAACCAACTAATCTCCTTCAAAACCAACTTGACTCTTTAGTGGTATACTTCAAACTGTTTCTTCCTTTTACAGAACTGTATATAGACAATCACCAATAAATCCATGGCAGACATGAAGCTCCTACATTCCATCACTGGGTACTGGCCTTTGTCTCAAACTCCTCCTTAGCAGGAACAACTCTGCCCACAGACAGCTTGAAGAAACTTCAGTAGTCAGACCTTCACCCCTCAGCACCCCTTTTTGCACACAGCTGCTCTGGGAAATACAGCCCCAGACTTAAACAACAAGGGCTTCAATAACATCCTTTCCCATGGAGTTCTTCCTCATCTAATCTGCAAAGTGGAGCGACCAGTTCAGTCAGTTTCCCAACCACTCTTCTTCCCTAACTATTCTGTAGAATGTAGCCACAGCTCAAAATAATAATAATAATAATAAGAAGAAGAAGAAGTTGGAATGGTAGATAAATCCTTCACCCTCTACCCAGCCTGCCAGAATCTACTAAGTTTCTGTCTCTATCTATCCCAGTACCTTCCTAGTCTCCACCCCTTAATTTCCCCTTGTTGTTGTTGTTATTTGCCGTCGAGTCAGCCCCGACTCATAGCGACCCCTCCTTGGGTTTCCGAGGCAGTATCACTACGAAAGTAGGATTGCCCAACCTTCCTTCCGAGGAGTGGCTGGTGGGTTTGAACCGACAGCCTTCTGGTTAGCAGTCAAGTGCCTTAGGCACTATGCTACCAGAGCTCCCAATTTCCCCTTAGATCCTTTGTGTTCTTTCCCGCTCTTCAGGTGCCCCTGCCCCCAAACCCCCCAGTTTCTGGTGAAGCTCTTTGTTCCTCCCCGCAAAAAAAAAAACTCTCAGCTTCCAGTGAAGCCCTTTGTTATCTTTCTCCCCTCCATGAGGCAGCCCCCATCCCTTCTCCCAATTTCCGCTTGGATCTTTTGTCTCAGTCCTGGGCTTACCTTGTCCCCTCCCTCTTTTGGGTTTAGTTCACCTTCAACACTTAGGATTGGCTCTTTTGAAATAGGCAAAGGACCTCCTGCATTAAAACACTATTTAAGCACCCTGCAGAGACAGGATCGGGGCTCATGCTACTCTAAGCCTCAGCCCATCTGCTGGACGGATGTTTCAATAAAACTTATTTTTCTAACAATTCACCCTGGACTTGTTCTCCTTGGTATTTTGACACCTAACAATGACCCAAATGGGGTGGGGGTAAGAAAGGTGGATAAGTTACCTTTAACCAGACTCTCTCCATACCTCGAGCTGCTCCTCACATTATTGTAGTGGAAGAGTGTGGTGGATGATGAAGGACACCTTCCCAGTCCCCCTTCAGATCCAAGACACGCATTCTGCAGCTGCTGGGAGTGTGGTTGCTGAGGGCTCACAGTTTATTCCCAAGCTGGGTCAGATTACCCAATAAGCAAGGTAAACACAGGCTTATTTGTGCTTACTAACTAACCTGTAATGAACAATTTCACATGGGTTTCACCACATGTAAAGACACTTGTTGTTGTTATGTGCTGTCGAGTTGTACCTGACTCATAGCGACCCCTCCTTGGGTTTCCGAGGCAATATCACTACAGAAGTAGATTTCCCCATCTTCCGAGGAGTGGCTGGTGGGTTTGAACCACTAGCCTTCTGGTTAGCAGTCAAGTGCCTTAGGCACTAAGCTACCAGAGCACCTTTTAAAGACATTGGTGGAGAGGAGTATGTTGCAGTGGAGGTAGTAACTATTCTGGAAGGGAAGATAGGTATTTATTAGTATTTTAATATAAAATAGACTCAATGACTTGACCAAAGACACTAAAGAAGTCCAATCCTTACACAAAGAATGGTAAAGAATTCAAGCAACTGGTCCATTAAAACTAGTTGTAGTTGACCTACTTGACTCTGAATCATAGCACTCCATGTGTGTCAGAGCAAAACTGTGCTCCATAGAGTTTTCCATGGCTGATTTTTTTGGAAAGTAGATGGCAATCTACTTTTCTTCTGAGGCATCTCTGAATGAACTCCAACTTCCAACCTTTCTGTTAGCAGCAAAGCACGTTAACCATTGCACCAACAAGGACCTCCAATTGTCTGTTAGGTCTATACTCTCTGATCTCCCCTAGAGTTTCAGATGGGTTGACTGACCCATCTCTGTTTCAGAAATAATTTGGAGCTCTCCTTACTTTCCTGGGAAGTCTGTCTTGTTAAGTTCAAATATTATTGACCACAGAAATATCTCTCCTCTCAACAACTTCTTGCTGCCAGCTGAAATCCATAATGGCACAAGGCTTGTGGGTGGTTGAGTACTTTGTCAATCTGAGTCTTGGATTATAGTGTTACTCATTCCATAGCTGGCAGTTCTTAGTTTTATCACACAGAGCTTGTTCCAGGTCACAAGATACATATTTTAAAAATGGATAGAGTGGAAAAGTATTTTAAAGATTTCTAAGGTCAGCCATTTTCCTCAAATGTTGAGAATAAGATATGTCCCATAAACAGTGGAATCCCAACAGTGCTGAGTTTACAGTGCTGAGGGAAGACATTGAAGGTGGCACAAGATTCCCGAAGTCAAAGTGTCATGGTCTCCACGGCTGGATGGTTGAAAGGACATACCTAAGAAAATGGCTGTCAGGGTCCATCAATTCATGTTTTTAAAATCTGCTTTTCTGAAGACCAGATGTTGTGCCATGCTATTACAGAAGCTCACAAAACAATTTGAAGGGCAAAATAAGAGAATTTGACCTGACATGCTCATCAGACCCCTGAACAAAACATTATTTCATGCTCTGATGTTTAGCTACTGGTTTTCAAAAGGATGGAAAACGTAAAACTGCAAAGATGATACCCATTCAAGAATCAGCAGCTTGCAACAAGGTGCAAAAATGACACAAAATTGTTCTGGACACCAGAGTAAATGCTTTATACTCTCTCTTCTCTATCTTATACAGTATTGGCCACTCTGGGAATGACAGGTGTAAGGAAGGACTCAAGGTCTTTGGCGGGATCCAGAACCTAAACTTGGGTTCTAGGTTAGTACATGGGTTGCTAAAGAGAAAGGCTAGTTTACCATGTCAATAATCATAATAATAAAAGATGGCTGTTCATCTCATTCCAAGCCATGGTGACCCCATGTGTGTTAGAGTAAATTTGTGTTTCACAACATTTTCATTGGCTGCTTTTTCATAGGTAGGTCACCAGGCCTTTCTTCTGAGGCACCTCTGAATAGGCTTGACTCTCCAGCCTTTTGATTAGCAACTGAGAATGCTAACTGTTTGCACTACTCAAAGACTCCCCAAAACACAGTTGCCATTGAGTGGATTCCAACTCACAATGACCACATGTGTATCAGAGTAGAACTGTGCTCCATGGGGTTTTCAATGTCTGATTTTCCAGTAGATCTCCAGGCTTAGATTCAAACTTCCAACCTTGGGCTTTTAACAACCAAGTATGTTAACCCTTTGCATCACCCAGGCACTAAAAACTCTAACTCAGAACCATGGATAGGTAGAGAGTAATAATATCCTCAGAAACAGCCTAAACTGGTAATATTTTAAGACAAATGCCACTGAATGCCAAACATGTGGTGCTGTACAAATGCTTAGAAAACTGCAAAAATGAAAATTTCGTTCTAGATACTTTATATAGTTTTCAAATTATTTTACATAGAGGAAATGGCTCCAATTATTATTATTATTTAATACCCTAGTAGCATAGTGCCTAAGACACTTGACTGCTAACCAGAAGGCTGTTGGTTCAAACCCACCAGCCACTTCTTGGAAGGAAGGTTGGGCAATCCTACTTCTGTAGTGATACTGCCTCAGAAACCCAAGGAGGGGTCGCTATGAGTCGGGGCCGACTTGACTACACACAACAACAACAGGAATACTATGGTACTATGACATCAGGATAAAATCCAAACTCTTTATCAAGGCTTATCAAAGACTCTTCTTGACTCTGCTCATGATGATCCATTCACATGGAGCACCAGTATAACTGTGAATGTGTCTTGCTCTCTTTTGCACCTGATAATCTCTTTGCCTGGAAAACGATTTTCACTCAACACTTCTACTCCTTCTATCAATTCTCTCTTTGATTTGCTAACTCTTACTCATCTTCCTAATCTAACATTAAAGTTTATTTTCTTTTAACAATGTCATTGGGTCCTTAAGATAGAGTTAGGTGCTCCTACAATGCTCCTTGATTTTCCTTATTATTTTCCTTATCCAGGGTACAATTCACATGGTAGTCTGTGAAAATGTACTTCAAGAGGTACCATTTAATACATTGTGAGAGGTGACTTCTGAAATTGTACCAAACACTCCTGCACTCATCTTATTGTATTATGATTGATGGTTTCCCTGTCTTTGTCCTTCACTAGATCTTAAGCTTCATGAGGGTAGGGACCATGCTTATCTTGTTTGTTACTCTCTTTTCAATACCGACCAAATTGCTTCCTAAATACAGACTCTCAATGAACATTTACTGAATAAGTGACTTTGACGACCAAAACATAGCAGAATCAAACCTGTTGGAGACATTTGTTCTTTTCATTTGAAGATCAGTTACCTGCTTAGACTCTCTTTCTGGTGATGAAGACACATTAGCTATGTCTTCCTGTCCTATTGCATTTCTCAAATGGATATCTTGTATCAGTTCCATTTTTCCCAGAATGGACTTTAACTATATTCCTTCAGACATGTTATTTCCTTCCTGATGTTATCTTCCTGTATCAACTTACTTTTTCCTTTTATGCCTCACAGTTTTGACTATCTTGATTTTTAATCTTAACCCCTTCCAATATTTCTGTGTGAAGGCTTTTGTAGTTAAAAACAGACCCAGAGAGTTGAGACATTTCCAAGGTTATTTGGTAATACAGACACAGAGCTAAAACTAGGACCTGAGAGAGTCATGCCCACTGCAGGACAGAAGTATCTTTAACCACTTTGGAGATTTCCAAGCTGTCTCCCCTTCAGGTCCAGTGGCAAGGCAGGGGGCAGTGGGGAATTGAGGGCAGTATTGTGTGCTCGAAAGATCAACAAAGATCAACGAACTAAAGGATACTTGAATAATTAGCATGTGCAAAGCACCAATCTGGTTATAGTGGGGCTACAAAAAAGCATAAAGCAGGACTCCTGAAGCTTATAATTCTTTGAAAAATAAGAAACAGACTCATGAGAAGTTAACCTTCAATACAAGACTGAATGTGGGAAGACTGAATAATTATCCAGAGAGCAAGGATATTTTTCAGGAGTTCAAAGGAGAATGATCTCTCCAGGCAGGGGTAGTCCAGAAAGGTGTCATGGATGAAGTGGGGCATGAACTTTACCTGAAAGCATTACTTTAGATAGGTTGACTTCTAAATGTCTTTGAAATTTATCCTTTCCTTTCATGGCCACAAACAGTTCAGCTGGTCATTATTTCTTAAGTCGTTTTTCTCTAAATAACAGAATTTATAAATACATTTCTCCTTTAGAAATATTGAGACAGAACATGTATATAGTAAAAAGAAAAATGGCAAAGGGACTCATAAATAATGAGGATTTTCAAAATGAAAACAAGATCATAATACATAAGTATTTTGTGACATTGTTTTACTCTTTAAAAATTAAAAAAAAAAAAAAAAAATTCAAATAACAACAATCCTTACAGAAACAATAGAAGACAGACAGAGTAATCCCTCAGAGAGCCAGACACTGTGGGAGAGAGATACAACGGATCTACCAACTCAGGACCAAACCATCAGGGGACACTAGACTCAATTGTTGTTGTTGTTGTTTGCCATCGAGTCGGCTCCGACTCATAGCGACCCCTCCTTGGGTTTCCGAGGCAGTATCACTACGGAAGTAGGAATGCCCAACTAACTCAATTAGCACAACAAAATACATAAAAGTCTTATTCCTCATTTGTGGTAGTTCAGTTTGTGTGTCAACTTGGCTGGGCCTGGTTGAGTGGCTGGACAGCTGGATGTAGTATTCCCCATGATGAGACTGGCAATCAACTCCGTGGTGGAATCTACTGTGAGCATCTGAGTAGTTGCCTTTGGGATGCAGTCTGCTTCCTGTATATAAGCAGAAGCCTTGGGAATGGTCTCCAGTTTATGGCATGCAAGGACCATGCATGTAACTGTGTTGTTGTTCAGCAGCCTGCCATACTCTGCCAACCTTGGGAGTTACAACGGACTTGAATTAATGGCCTGCCATGTAGTTTGGCCAAAACCAGTCCATTTCAGCTCACTAATGCCGAGGATATCAATCTTTATGCGATCCATTTCCTTTTTGACAACTTCCAGTTTTCCTAGATTCATACTTCGTACATTCCATGTTCCGATGATTAATGGATGTCTGTGGCTGTTTCTCTTCAATTTGAGTGGTGCCACTTCAGCAAATGAAGGTCTTGAAAGCTTTCTCTTTTCCATATGAGTAAGGCTGGGTTTACTCAGATGTTACAACTCTTTCCCACTCCTATTTTGAGAGCCTTTTAGCCTAAACGGACTATTCCTAAAGGTGCGTGGTAATGTACCAAACAGTGTTTCTTTGCTATTCATAAGGTTTTCCCTGGCCAATTCTTTCAGAAGTGGACGGCGTCTTCCTTCTTCCTAGTCTGTCTCAGTCTATAAGCTGGGCTGTTACCTGTGCACCAGGTGCATCTCTCTGGGTTTTAAACACCAGAGGCTCAGCCTCCAAAACTCACGTCTATATGTCACCACAGTAGGACAAACCTACCGACAAGTTTGTCTTGCTGCTGGAGACCTCTCGTGTCACCCCCACCTGGCTGACTGTTCCTCTGTCTGGCTTCCTGGCTTTTAATCCCCTTTCTCCTGCTCTTCCGGCCTGCTACTCTGGCGTCCCTGCGTTGTCGCTCCTCACCTGTAAGCCTGGGGCTCAAGGCTTTTATCCCCTTCCCTGCTCTTCCGGCCTGCTACTCTGGCATCCCTGCGTTGTCTCTCCTCACCTGTAAGCCTTGTTTGGGTGCGCCTGACACTGGGAGCTCTGGTAGCATAGTGGATAAGACACTTGACTGCTAACCAGAGGGCTGGCGGTTCAAACCCATCAGCCACTCCTTGGAAGGAAGGTTGGGCAATCCTACTTCTGTAGTGATACTGCCTCGGAAACCCAAGGAGGGGTCGCTATGAGTCAGGTTTGACTCGATGGCACATAACAACAACAACAACGACACAAGCCATGATATTTCCAATCGCCTCGTATGCATGTGAGAGCTGGACAATGAATAAGGAAGACCGAAGAAGAGTTGATGCTTTTGAGTTGTGGTGCTGGCAGAGAATGCTGAAAGTACCATGGACTGCTAAAAGAACTAACAGATCTGTCCTGGAGGAAGTGCAGCCAGAATGCTCCTTGGAAGCAAGAATGGCCAGACTTCGTCTCACCTATTTTGGTCATGTTGTAAGGAGGGACCATTTCCTGGAGAAGGATGTCATGCTTGGTAGGGTGGAGGGTCAACGAAGGAGGGGGAGGCCTTCAATGAGATGGATTGATAAGGTGGCTGCAATGATGAGCTCAAGTATAGCAGGAATTGTGGGGCTGGCGCGGGATAGGGCAGTGTTTCGTTCTGCTGTGCATGGGGTCGCTATGAGTCGGAAACGACTCGACGGCACTTAACAACAACAACAACATGTGGTTCGGTAACATCAGGAATGTGCCATTGTATTTGTCAACCTTGGGCTTGTTAGCCTTAGCAGCCAGTAGCTGCCTGAGTGAAGAGATGCCTGTAGCTTCAGTGGAAGCTGAGAGCAAGAGGCAGAGCTGAAGCCCAAGGTTGAGGGGCTTTCACACAGCCCCTAGAGCCTGGCACTTTGAACTTCAACTTAAAGCCTCCAAATTGTAAGAATAAACTCTTGTTTGTTAAGGCCATTCCATTTCTGGTATATTTCTGTCAGAGTGGCACTAGGTAACCACAATATCATCCTACATTGGTGAGTAGCGACTGGGGTCTTAAAAGCTTTCAAGCGGCCATCTATGATACAGCTAATGGTCTCCTAGCTTTGGAAGCAAAGAAGAATGCAAAGAAACAAGGGCATTTGGAAGCAATCAGCCCTAGGACACGATGGCCCTCAAGATCAGAAGAACTAGATGGTGCTCAGCTACCAATGCCAACTGCTCATGAAAGGATCAAATCTGGAGATCCTGGATAGAGTGGGAGGAAAATCTTGGAACAAATCCAAAAACACAATAATGACCAGAATTTCTAAGCAGATGGAGCCTGATGAGACCCCCAATACTATGGTCCTGGGATACATTCTGGGCATGGAATAAAGCTTATTCCCAGGGGCTGGCTCTTAGCCCCATAATAAACAAGATGTTCATGCCGACCACTTAATCCAGGGTGACACACCCACATATTCTATGGAAATGCATCCCTTGGAGCAATTGACCATAGGGCACCAGAGAGCAACATATATAGGAGGAAATGCAGGACAAACAGGAGTGCACAACTATGATGGACAAGTAGGGGAGGGTTACTGGACAAGGAGGAGAGGAGACTGGGTTGGGGATGGTAAATGGGGAGTGAAACTAAATGCGCATGTAATGTTGAATATAAAACAAACTCTTAAAGTTTAAAAAATAATAAAATAAGATCAGAAAAAAAAATCAAAAACACAAAAATGATCAGAATTATTGGTTGGATAGAGAATTAGAGAATGATGGGACCCCCAAGACTATGGCCCTGGGTTACCCTTCAGGCCTAGAAATGGATTCACTTTCATGGATTGGCTCTCAGCCCAAGAGTAGAAAGACCTACATGCAGAACATCTACCCCAGGGCAACACACCCACCTACTCTACAGAGATGCACCCCTCAGATCAATCAGCCATTTACATAAGAGAGGCAGCATTCACATAGAGGGAAAGCTAGAAAGACAGGAGTGTGTAGATAAGAAGGGCACAGGGAGGGGATAGTCACAGGGAGGGGAGGGGAGGAGAGTTTGTTACGATTGGGATGGTAATCAGGGCCATGAAATCAAATGTGCATGGACTATTGAATGTAAAAGAAATTTTCTTAATAAATTTGCTCCAAAAACACAGTAAAAATACAAAAATATGCCTCTAAGATCATTTTTCTGCCCTTGTGCTCATTATGTGGTCTTGCCTTCTTACTTGCACTTTAGTGAGATGAGAGTATTTTAATAACTTCAGCCTCTTCTAGTACATCCCTTTCCTATTGCTGCCAGTAACAGTTTCTAAAATGTAAATACAATTATGCCAATTCTTTGATTAGTCTTTCACTGGTATCTATATCAGTTAAAATGTATATATTTATATTTGGCCGATAATAACAGAAAATAAAATCCAAACTGCTTAAATAATAAATATAACTTTATTGGCATACATAACTAAAGATCCCAGAAGTAGGTGGAGTTCAAGCAAGGTTCAACCCAGAGGTTCAATACAGTCGTCAGGAAGCCGGTTTCTTCTTGTCTTTTCAATTTGCCTGCCAGGGTATCAGCCTTAGTCTAACACTGCCTTACTTCTCAAACACAATGCTTCCAGTACATTTGTACCATTCTCGGTAAGAGTTTTGGGTTTTATTCTGTTTAGACAATCCCTAGAGTGTGATGGAGCTCTGGTGGCAAAATTTTTAAAGCACTCATCTGATAACTGAAAGGTCAGCAGTTTGAACCCATCAACCCCTCTGTGAGAGAGAGGAGTGGCAATCTGCTTTGGTAAAGGTTTACAGACTTGGGAAACCTCTGGGGCAGTTCTACTCTGCCCAATAGGGTCTCTTTGAGTTGGAATGAAAATGACTGCAGTAGGTTAGAACCATGTGAATCTCCAAATGGAAACTAAGAGTGATGGGTAGTGGAGAAGGTATGCTAAGGCAGCAACTACACATTGTCACTAAAGTACTTTATTGTTTTGAGAGTAATATACACATTATTTGGCATGGGAGTCTTTTTTTATCCATTCAAATTCCTTTTCTATCATGCACATTCCTTTTACCATGATAACTGGCTTACAATTCCATGTTCATCTCATACTTTCTTGCATATATATATATATATATATATATATATATATATATATATTTAATTTTTAGAATGATGTAAATCAAATGTCACTTTCTGTGTCAACAGCAGAGCTGTGGTGTGGTATGTGGCGGCTCAGACCACTCCTGGGGTGTCATAGCTTACATATTCTGTGACATGAATGTTTTTCCCTGGAGCAGTGCAGTGTAAAACCTTTACAACTACACATGGTGACTGTGGCCTCTAAATTTCACACTATATTGTAAAGTTTTGTTTAAATGTCTGTCATCCTTCCGGTCTGTGAGCTTCATGAAGGTAAGCACTAGATCTTAATACCAAACCATAACCAAACCCATTGCCATTGTGTCAATTCTGACTCAGAATGACCTCCATTGGGTTGCCAATACTTTGAATCATTATGCAAGTAGAGTGCCTTATCTTCCTCCCGTGGAGCAGTTAGTGGGTTTGAACCACTGGCCTTCTGATTAGCAGCCAAATGCCTCACCTACCGTACCATCAAACCTTGTTTAGATATTAAAACTCTAAATCACTGCCATCAAGTCGATCCAACTCATAGCGACCTCTGCTTGGGTTTCTGAGGTGGTATCACTATGGGAGTATATTGCCCAACCTTCCTTTCAAAGAGTGGCTGGTGGGTTTGCACCGGCCAGCCTTCTGGTTAGCAGTCAGATGTCTAAGGCACTACACCACTATATTTCTCATCTGTCTACTGATAAAAACTTTTAAAAAAATTTGTTAATGAGTGAATGAATAAGTAGTACTAAATTATATTTCTTTAAATTTATTTAAGCATCACACCATTCTTAGGAAGTAGATATCATTTTTCTCGTTATTCAGATGAATCAATTGACACTCAGACAAATTTGGTCTTTGTTCAAGACCACACAGCTAGTAAGTGACAGAACTAAGATTAATCTCTCTCTCTTTCTCTCTTTCTGTCTTTCCCTTTCAAGTCAGAATTTTTCAATTCTGGTAAATGGTGGACATAAAATTTAAACATTGAGATGATCCTGTCTTGTTAAATTGCTTTAACCACATAATGGAAAGATTAACCATGCTGTCTACCTCATAGAGTTCCCAGGATTAAATGAGATTATGTAGGTGTTTGTGCTCTAAGAAACAGATGTACATAACACTATACAAGTATGAGGTATTTTTTTTACAGCTATCACTTGGTATTAATAGATTCGATTCCATAATTAACCTAAGATGTATTGTTTTTAAAAAGATGCATGCTTTAGTATTTTTATTGATGCAGAAATGGAATCTTGAAATACATTAACCAATCAATGTCATCACCTCAAAGGGAAGTAAGGCAACCTAAATTTATGACCCATGTACAGGGCCAAGACCAAGCAGTCTCACAAGAGGTCTTCCTTTTGCTGTTAGTTCTCATTAGATGAATTCAAATTCCAGTGGTGATAATGCACAATTCTTTAACTGCATATAGATTTTGCCTCTATAAAAAGGGGAAAAAAATCTATAAATGTAATCATCTCTCCCTTGTCAGCTAATGTAACACAGTAGTAACTATAAAACAGTTTTCTTTAGGTGCTTTCGTGCAATTTATTCCTCCTGGCATGGATCAGGATATGAGCAGCATTTTGTTTCAATAGAGCCTTTTAACCAGTTACAAAGGGTGCCTGTCTATACCTGGACACAATCCTGCCATAGCAATGAAACAGGCTTTTGAGTCTTGAAAGAAAGGAAAATAGAAGGCCAGCAGCAAATTGTCATTTCATCATTTTGTGATGCAAATATTATATATCTGAGAAAAAGAATTCTTAAAGTATATAATTTAGGAGTGTCTGAAGGAGTTTTGTTAGGTCAATTGTGTATTAGAAATTTAAAAGATCTTTAAACCTTCCCCAGGGGAGGTGAGCTTAATCTTTTGTAAATTATACTTCCTGCTCCCTGATTTGGGAGAAGGACTTTCGGTCTCTCTCTCTCAGTATTTAAAATCTGAAATAATGTAAACCCACTACCCAGGGGTCTGCCTCTTGGCCTGGCACTTTGTCACCACAATTGAGATGGACGGGATAGAAGCAGCAGAATGTCCCCAGCATAAGTCACCAGGGAGGGAGGCAGTATTGTCTGTCTCTTTTCTACAGGCTGGCTGGCTAAAACAATGCTCCTCTTGGGTTTCAGTCAAAGCACATCACTAAATAAGAGGGAGGTAAAGTAAGGATAAACTTTCAGTGCTTCTATCCAGGGAAGCTTGGATACAGTATCACTTCCTTTTCTGAAAGTTGGAGGCAGTTTTATTTATTTGGGCAAATCCTAATGGGAAATGAATAAGTAAAGTATCAACTGACATGCTTCAGTAAGCTGAAAATAGATTCCAGTACATGATTTCTTTTTTATTTACCAGCCATACGTATTTATTCCAGGATTCTTTTTCACAGCCTCTCAGATTGGGAGAATCAGAGAGAGTAAGAGCTAACTGAGCAACGGAGTACTCAGATCTTTTTTGTTTGTTTTTGACTTTACCTCCCCAAATCTTTATGTTTTTTTTTTTTTTAAAAATTCAAATCTAAAGAAAAGTTGAAAGAGTAATTGAACAACTTGCACATTTTCTCATTTCCTTTCTTTCTTTCCTTCTCTCTTTCAGCTGAAAGTTTGAAAGTAAGATTTATGAAGAATCATGATACATCATCTCAGCACTTATCTCCAAAGAATAAAACCATTTTTTTACTACTTACCCACATGGAATTTAACATTGATATAATAACAGTTTATATCATATGGTCTATATTCAAATTTTTCCCAATTGTTCCAATAACATACTTTATAGTTATTCTTTCTTTCTTCCTTCCTTCCTTCATTCCTTTCTTTCTTTTTAATTCTAGAGTCAAAGAAAGATCACATATTGCATTGTATTTTCTAACCCTTTGTTCTCTGTTTATCTTCAAGAGTTCCCCTACTATTTTGATGTCCCCTATAAAATACCACAATTTGGATTTCTTTGATAATATCCTACCAAGCGTGTTCAATCAGATGTGTGTAACACATATAATTATTTCTTTTTTCTGTTTTGCTATATGACCAGGTTTTGAATAGCTAAGGGAGACAAACTTGTCTGTCAGTTTGTCATACTGTGGTGGCTTGCATGTTGCTGTGAGGCTTTAGGCTGTGGCACAGTGTTTCAAACACCAGCAGGTTTGCACATGGTGCACAGGTTTCAACGCATCTTACAGAATGAAACAGACTAGGAATAAGGAAGAAGCCATCCACTTCTCAAAGAACTGACCAGGGAAAATCTTATGAATAGCAGAGAAACACTGTCTGATACATTACTGGGCAACTTTATGAATAGCCTGGAAACATTGTCCAATATGGTGCAGGAAGATGATCCCATTAGGTTGGAAGGCACTGAAAATATGACTGGGAAAGAGCTGCCTCATCAGAGTAGAACCAACCTTAATGATATAGATAAAGTAAAGCTTTCAAGACCTTCATTTGCTTATGTGGCATGACTCAAATTGAGGAGAAACAGCTGCAAACATCTGTTAATAATCAGAACGTGAAATACAAGAAGTATGAATCTAGCAAAACTGGAAGTTGTCAAAAATGAGATGGAATGTAAAGATTGATATCCTAGGCATTAGTGAGCTGAAATGGGCTGGTTTTGGCCATTTTGAATCAGACAATCTTATGATTTACTGTGCTGGGAACAACAATTTGAAGAGGAATGGTATGGCATTTGTCATCACAAAGGATGTTTCAAGATCTTTCCTGAAGTATAATGCTGTCAGTGATAGGATAATATCCATACGTCTACAAGGAAGACCAGTTAATACTATGATTATTCAAATTTATGCACCAAGCCAAAGATAAGGAAATTGAAGATTTTATCAACTTCTGCAGTCTGAAATTGACCGAATGTGCAATCAAAATGTGTTAATTATCACTGGTGACTGGAATACAAAAGTTGGAAACAAAGAAGAATCATCAGTAGTTGGAAAATTTGGCCTTGGTGACAGAAATAACGCTAGAGATCACATGATAGAATTTTGTAAGACCAATGATTCATTCATTGCAAATACCTTTTTTTCAACAACACAAATGGTGGCTAGACACCTGAACTTTACCAGATTGAGTACATAGGAATCAGATTGACTACATCTGTGGCAAGAGGCAATGGAAAATCTCAATATCTTCAGCCAAAACCAGGCCAGGAGCTGATTATGAAACAGACCATCAACTGCTCGTATGAAAGTTCAACTTGAAGTTGAAGAAAATTAAAACAAGTCCACAGGAGCCAAAATATGACCTTGAATATATCCTTCTTGAATTCAGAAACCATCTAAAAAATAGATTTGATGTATTGAACACCAATGACTGAAAACCAGAAGAATTGTTAGACAACATCAAGAGCATCATCCATGAAGAAAGCAAGAGGTCATTAAAAAGATGAAAAAGGAAGAAAAGACCAAAATGCATGTCAGAAGAGACTGAAACTTGCCCTTGAGAGGAGAGTAGCTAAAGCAAATGGAAAAAATGACAAGTTAAAAGAGTTGAACAGAAGATTTCAAAGAGCAGCTCAAGCAGACAAAGCCAATTACTATAATGAAATGTGCAAAGACTTGGAGTTAGAAAACCAAAAGGGAAGAACGCTCTTGGCATTTCTCAAGCTGAAAGAACTATGGAAAAAATTTAAGCCTTGAGATGCAATATTGAAAGATTCTATGGGCAGAATGTTGAATGATGCAGGAAGCATCAAAAGAAAATGGAAGGAATACACAGTCACTGTACCCAAAAGAACTAGTGATCTTCCTCTGTTTCAGGAGGTGGTATGTGATCAAGAACCAATGGTATTGAAAGAAGAAGTCAAATCTTCACTGAAGGAATTGGCAAAAAACAAGGCTCCAGGAATTGATGGAATTCCCATTGAGATGTTTCAACAAATGGATGCCCTGCTGGAGGCACTCACTCGGTCATGCCAAGAGATTTGGGAGACAGCAACCTGGCCAATTGACTGGAAGAGATCCATATTTGTACCCATTCCAAAGAAAGGTGATCCCACACAATGTGGAAATTATTGAACAGTATCATTAATATCACATGCAAGTAAAATCTTACTGAAGATAATTCAAAAACAGTTGTAGCAGTATATTGACAGAGAACTTCCAGAAGAGCAACATGGATTCAGAAGAGGATGTGAAATGAGGGATATCATTGCTGATGTCAGATGGATCTTGGCTCAAAGCAAAGAATACCAGAAAGATGTTTACTTGTGTTTTATTGACTATGCAAAAGCATTTGATTGTGTAGAGCATAAGAAATTATGGCTTACATTGAGTAGAATGGGAATTCCAGAACACTTGATTGTACTCATGAGGAAGATTGTCATTCAAACAGAACCAGAGAACACTGCATGGTTTAAAATCAAGATGAGAGTGCATCAGGGTTGTATCCTTTCACCATACTTATTCAATCTGTGTGCTAAACAATCTGAGAAGCTGGACTATCTGAAGGAGAATGTGGCATTAATGATTGGCAGAAGAATCATTAACAACCTGCAATATGCTGATGACACAACTTTGCTTGCTGAAAGTGAGGATGACTTGAAGCACTTACTGATGAAAATTAAAGATTACAGTCTACAGTATGGATTACACCTCAACACAAAGAAAGCAAAAGTCCTCACACCTGGACCTAAAAGCAGCATCACAATAAATGGAGAAAAGATTGAAGTTGTCAAAGACCTCATATTGCTTGGTTCTACAATCGATGCCAATGGAAGCAGCAGTCAGGACATCAGACAATGGATAGCACTGAGCAAATCAGTTGCAAAGGACTTCTTTCAAATGCTACAGAGCAAATATATCTCCTTGAGGACTAAGGTGCACCTGACACAAGTCATGGTGTTTTCAATCACTTCGTATGCATGTGAGAGCTGGACAATGAATAAGGAAGACCAAAGAAGAGAAGATGCTTTTGAGTTGTGGTGCTGGCGAAGAATGTTGAAAGTTCCGTGGACTACTAAAAGAACTAACAGGTCTGTCCTGGAGGAAGTGCAGCCAGAAATCTCCTTAGAGGTGAGACTGGCCAGACTTCTTCTCACCTACTTTGGTCTTGTTGTCAGAAGAGACCATTCCCTGGAGAAGAATGTCATTCTTGGTAACGTGGAGGGTCGATGAAAGAGGAGTAGGCCCTTAACAAGATGGATTGACACAGTGGCTGTGGTAAGTATAGCAAGGTTCATATAGCTGGCACGGGACTGGGCAGTGTTTTGTTCTGCTGTGCATAGGGTTACTATGAGTCAGAGACAACTCGATGGCACCTAACAACAGCATATGACCAATTTGATATGTATTTAGGTTCTTTTCTTTCTATCCAATTTTAGAGTTTGCTTTTTAAAATACTTTTAATTTAATATTAATATTTTGATTTGTAAAACATTTACATGATTCAAAAGGCAAAAATACCCTTAACAAGTGTACTCAGAGAAATCTTAACCCTGTTGCTATCTTTCTCTCAGGTTCCATCCACCTCTTACAGGTAACCATTTTCACAGGTTTTCACAGGCTTTTGGTTTATCCTTCTTATTTTTCATTTTTCAAAAATAGCCAAATAAATTTTATATACATGTATACTCACAGGTATATATGTACATCTATGTACATAATATGTGTATGTATAAAATACTAAATCAAACCAAACTCACTGCTGTTAAGTTAATTCTGACTCATAGTGACTCTCATTGGATTTGCAAGGCTGTAAATCTTCACAGAAGTAGACTGGCCCATCTTCTTTCTGTAGGGAGGCTTGTGGGTTTGAACCACTGACTTCCTGGTTAGCAGCAAGATGCTTTATCCACTATGCCACCAGAAGTCCCTATGTATGTATACACACATATAATAATATTTCTTATTTTCTGGCTTATGAGGAAGATATATGTATGTGTAAATGTATACACACACACACACACACACACACAGTATTATTCATTTACATCTAACTTTTTTCACTTAGTAAAATCTGGAAAATCCTCCATATCAGTTCTCAGAAGTACTTTTCATAGCACTCTACTGGGTTACAATAAATGGATAAAAGATTGAAGTTGTCAAAGATTTCATATTACTTGGATCCACAATCAACACCAATGGAGGCGGCAGTCAAGAAATCAGATGACATATTGCACTGGGCAAATCTACTGCAAAAGGCCTTTTTAAAGTGCTGAAGAGTAAAGTAAGGTGAGTCTAACCAAACCATAGTATTTTTAATAGCCTCATATGCATGGGAAAGCTGGACAATGAATAAAGAAGACTGAAGAAGAGTTGATGCTTTTGAGTTGTGGTGTTGGTGAAGAATATTGAAAGTACCAGGGACTGCCAGAAGAATCTGTCCTGTAAGAGGTGCAGCCAGAAGGCTCCTTGGAAGTGAGAATGGCCAGACTTCATCTCACCTACTTTGGTCACGTTGTCAGAAGGGACCATCCCCTGGAGAAGCATATCATGTTTGGTGAAATAGAGGGTCAGTGAAAAAGGGGAAGATCCCCAACATGATGAATTCATACAGTGACAGCAACGATGGGTTCAGGTATAGCAAGTATTGTAAGGCTGGCACAGGACCAGGCAGTGTTTTGTTCTGTTGTACGTAGAGTTGCTATGAGTCAGACCCAACCTGATGACACCTCAAAACAACTTTTGGGTCAACCTATTTCTCTGGTTGGGTATTTAGCTTTTCTCCCCCAATATTTTGTGATGATAAATAATGTCTTAACAAATAACCTTGTACCTATGTTATATTAAGGAGCTCTGGTGGCACAGTGCTTAAAGCATTCATCTGCTAACCAAAAGGTCAACAGCTGGAACCCACCAGCCACTCCACATGAGAAAAATGAGGCAGTCTGCTTCCACAAAGACTTACAGCCTTAGAAACCCTATGAGGTAGTCCTACTCTGTTCCATAGTGTTGCTATGACTTGTTTTTTTGTTATATTGTAGTTATGGGGGCACAACTGTAGGTGCAACGCTGGGTCAAAGGGTAAATGCATATGTAGTTTTGTTACATACTGCAAATTCCCATCCACTAGGTTGTATCATTCTGTATCTCCATAAGCAATATTTGGGCATATCTAGCACAGATAAGAACACTTTACATGGTCTTATTGGATCCTTACATCAGCCCTTCAGGAAAGCACTGTTATCTTCATTTTACTTTTAAGAGGCTAAGGCTCAGAGAATTTGAGCAATGTATCTGGAGTTATGGCTAGTAAATGGTACAGCTGAAATTTGAACTCAGACTTTGACTCCAGACTCATGTAATTAACCACCTCACTGTACAATAATGTTGCCAGAATTAAGCTATATGAATCATATTTTGGGATCCTAACTGGATTCATGGGAAATCCTTTATTCCCAAAGATGACATTCCTAAAAATATCATGGAATGTTGGGAAATCCCAGGAATTTACAATCTTAAGGAATGCTACAGGAGTAAGAGAACAACCTTCATATTCAGCTTGCTCTTTAAGGAGACAGTGTTCAATCAAAGTTCCCAGGTCTGATACAAAGATTCTGACCTAATGAATGTGACATGACAGCAAGTGTCTCTTATAGATAAAAAGTTTTAGGAAAGTCCCTGTGTGGATATCAGACAAATGGGACAGATCAGGCAGGGCTTTGTTGACCACAGTAAAGAGCTTGAGTTTTGTTCAGGGTACAAGGAGTTGGGTCTGGTTCTGAAGCAGAGGAGGCTCGTAGGAGGAAGGCATGAGATCAAAGCCAAATTAAATAGGTCAAGATTTGGGTAAGCTCCAGTCCCAATAGAGAGATTGGAGAACAAACTAGGAAACCATCGAAACTCTTAGTCCAGACTTAGCCAGTTGTTGTTGAGGGGAAGGTCCAGGAAGCATGATACTATCAAGGGACCATCTCAAGATAAACAACAAGTAAATGGATGATTTCAGACACAAATGCATATTGTGTAAGATAATGGCATAGAGAGTGGTGGGGAAAAGAATGGCTACTTGTTTATGTTTATCTCTCTGTGGAGGCGGCAATGAGTTAAGACATGAATGATGAGAAGGAGTGGGCTTTCAAACATGGGAGAACAACCTTCCGGGTAGCAAATTCAAAGGTTCTGATGAGAAAATGGGCCTAGGAAAATCAAGTAACATAAAGTCTAGTGTAGTTAGAATATATTAATTAAGGGAGTTGTTATTGATTGAATTGTGTCCCCCAAAATACGTGCTGGAGTTATAACTCATATATCTATGTCTGTAGTCTTGTTTGTAAATAAGGTTTTCTTTTTATGTTAATGAGGCCATTATCGGTGTAGGGTATAACCTAAACCTAATCACTTTTGAGTGTTAAGGAATTGTGTAGACACAGAGACATGTAAGCACAGACAAAGGAAGATAAATTACAAATGAAAATTGCCAAGGAACTCTGGGACTACAGAAGCTGAAAGGGACAAGGACCTTCTCCCCAGAACTGATAGAGAGCAAGCCTTCCCCTAGAGCCGTACCCAGAATTTGGACATTTAACCTCCTGAACTACAAGATAATAAATTTCTGCTCTTTAAAGCCACCCATTTTGGTTATAGTAGCACTAGCAAACTAAGAGAAGGTGTGATAAGAGATGATACCAAAAGTAGGGGACAGATTAGGCATCGCATTTTCAGTCATGGTAAAGAGTTTGGATTTTACAGAGCAAATTGGTTTTCCATTCAACAATTCATACACGTTTTGATTTGTGACATTGATTGCAACTCTGACAATGTAACAGCCCTCTTCCCACTTCCTGTGCTTATGATTTCCATTTCTATTACTCCTTCTTTCCTATCCCTTCCTGCCTTATCCCTGGGCAAATGCTAGCCTTTTGATCTGGTATGGGTGATTGTTTTAAGGAATATGTACCTCCATGATGTAACTGTTTACCTTATAAGCCTGTCTATCTTTTGGCTGGAAGTTGACCTATGGGAGTGAGTTAAGTTCTAGGCTTCAAGGCTTTCTAAGGGCCATTGTCTCAGTGGTTCCACCAGTCTTTATCAGACCAGTAAATGTGATCTTTCTCATGATTTTGAGTTTTGTTCCACACTTTTCTCCCACTCTATCCAGGAGTGATCCTGTTGTGATCCCTTTCAGAATGGATAGTAGGGCTGTCTAGGTATCATCTAGTTCTGCTGTTGAGATCATGGAGACTGGGGTTGATGTGGTCCATTAGTCCTTTGGACTACTTGTATCTTTGTGTCTTTGATTTTCTTCACTATTCTTTGCACTGAATGGGAAGAGACCAATAGCTACACTTTGAATGGCTGCTCACAAGATGTTAAGGTCTCAGTCCCTACTCACTGAGGCAGGATGTAGAACTTTGTCTTTGTGGACTATATTATGCCAGTTACCCTTGATGTCCTCTGAGATTATGATCCTGATCCCTTAGACCCAGTGACTCATTCCCTCAAGGTGTTTGGTTATCACTAAGAAGTTTTCATAGCATTGTCCCCTACTACATTCATGGTTATATTTGTAGCCCATATAGATAGATACGTAGGTAGAACTATTGGGAGAGGCAAATTTTTATGGATTTCTATGTTGTTGTTGTTATGTGCCGTCAAGTTGGACCCTACTCATAGCGACTCCTCCTTGGGTTTCTGAGTCAGTATCGCTATGGAAGTAGATTGCCCCATCTTCCTTCCAAGGAGTGGCTGGTGGGTTTGAACCACCAGCCTTCTGGTTAGCAGTCAAGTACCTTAGACACTATGCTACCAGAGCTCCCTGGATTTCTATAGTGAGTTGAAATGTAGTCATCAGTGAATATATTTAAATTTAGTTCTATGAGTTTTGTTGAATTCCAAAGAGATATAAATAGAAATAAGCACTGTTAATGGTTATATATTTACTTATTTTAAATAAGGGTTATTTTTCATAAGGCAGGCTATTAAATATAAACTGGATGTGAAGTTTAGCCACCGAAGTTAGTTAAAGGACATTTTGATGAAAACTAATAACATTGCTACTTACATTTACCACCTCCAGATGATTCATCAAGAGAAGCATGTTCTTCACATTCAAGTATGAATAAATGACTTGTTTCAGTAAGATATGCATCGTAAACATATTTTATTTCATGGAAAAAAGTAAGAATTTAAAAATATCTTGTAATGTGCCACATGTGAAGATGAGAATGTGAGCCACATGATTAAGTATGCCACTGATGGCTTTAAATATGCATTACTACCACCCCCAACTCTGTTCATCACATTTTCATGTCTTTGTGAAATCAGGTAACAGAAACTTTCTTTTGATTATAGCTCTGATTTTGCATTCAGCATTTTTGTCGGTTCCTGAAATCAGAGAAATTTGTAACATTAAGTAAGAAATCAAGCTAAGTTAAGGACATAAATCCTTGAGAAATAAAGAGAGGGAAAAAAATTGAAATACACCATATCCTAATCATGATAGAATTGAAATAGAGTAAGAGTGAAACTGAGAAGAAACACTAAAATGAAATGAATGACAGTAAATATATTTAAAAAGTTAGACATGAGACAAACATAAAAAAATAAGGATAATTTAGTACTAAGTTATCTTATAAGAAATAAACAAGTCAAACATATTATTTAACATTAAAGCAAAATCATAATTAACCACTTAAAAATTCAGTAGGAACGCTGAAAATATATAAATATACTTTATGCTTTATACCTTGTAGCTTTCTTTCTGATACAGATCTGTAAAATATAGTTTGTTTGTTTTCAGCATCCCTGCATGGTACAAATGATTAAGCATTCTACTTCTAGCTGAAAGGTTAGCAGCTCAAACCCCCTAAGAGGCACCTTGAAAGAGAAGCCTGGCAACCTGCTTCTGAAAGATCATGGCCTTGAAAACCTTAGGAATCATAGTTCTGCTCTGCACGCATGGGGTCAGCAAAAGCTGGAATGGACTCCATGACAACTAGCAACAGGTATTTTTGAATATCTAGGTATTTGATAGGTATTTGTATTTTTGTAGACAAAAAATACAGACATTTGACTGATTATTCTCTTTTTCACTGGATTTAAAAAAAAAAAAGCACCTCACTGCTGTCGAGCGCATCCTGACTCATAGCAACCCCTCCTTGGGTTTCCGAGGTGTTATCTCTACAGAAGTAGATTGCCCAACCTTCCTTCCAAGGAGTGGATGGTGGGTTTAACCACCAGCCTTCTGGTTAGAAGTCAAGTGCCTTAGGCACTATGCTACCAGAGCTCCCTTTAGCTGGATATATGGTATCATATAAAAATAGCCTGAGCCATCTTGTTAAATTCTATAAATTACCACTAGTTGCAATCTAGCAGATTCCTCCTCATGGTGACCTATGTATGTCGGAGTAGAACTGTGCTCCGTAGAGCTTCCAATGGCTGATTGTGCAAAGGTGGGTTGCCAGGTCTTTCTTCTAAGGTGCCTCTGTTGTTGTTGTTGTTGTTAAGTGCCGTCGAGTCGTTT
>NW_006921725.1:5403843-5410245 GCF_000298275.1 Orycteropus afer afer | reverse complement strand
CCTTTCTCCTGCTCTCCCGGCCTGCTACTCTGTGCTACGCCCGTGCTTACCTTGCTCCCGGAGACCCGGTCCCTCTCGGGAGGGTAAGAAGGGAAAGTGTTCAGTGCAGATCAGTGAGTAAGCACAAGCCCGCCTTGTTTCAGTACCTCTAGGTGCCTCTAGTGGACTCAAACCACCAGATTTTTGGTTGGTAGCTGTCTTAGTTATTTAGTGCTGCTAATACAGAAATACCATAAGTGGGTGGCTTTAACAAACTGAAATTTGTTTTCTCACAGTTTAGGAGGCTACAAGTCCAAATCCTGGTGGTGGTTCTAAGGGAAATCTTTCTCTCTCTGTTGGCTCAGGAGGAAGATCCTTGTCTCTTTTAAGCTTCTGCTTCTTGGCTCTCTTCATTTGCCTTGTCATCCTTCTTTCCCCCCCAATCTCTACTTCTCTGGCTTGCTTATTTATTCTCTTTTATGCTTCAAAAGAGATCAATTTAAGAGACATCCTACATTAATTTTCTCTCATTAACATAACAAAGAGAACCCATTCCCAAATGGGATTTTAACTACATGCATAGAGGTTAGGATTTACAAAACATATTTTGAGGAGATAGAATTCAATCCAGAACAGTAACCACGCACATTAACCATTTGTAATTTCCAAACTAAAAGACAAAACTAAACTCACTGCTGTCGAGTCGGATCAGACTCATAGCGAACCCTCTTGGGTTTCTGAGGCAGTATCACTATGGAAGTAGATTGCCCAATCTTCCTTCTGAGGAGTGGTTGATGGGTTTGAACCACCAGCCTTCTAGTTAGCAGTCAAATGCCTTAGGCACTATGCCACCAGAGCTTCTCTTGTAATATCCAGGAACAGATAATTTCTTTTTAGGCCTCATAAACCCCCCCCCCAAAAAAAAACCAAACTCACTGACATTGAGTGCATTCCAACTCACAGCAACCCCCATTGGGTTTCCGAGGCTGTAAACCTTTATGGGAGTAGATCAACCATCTTCCTTCCATGGAGCAGCTGGTGGGTTTGAACGTCCGGCCTTCTGGTTAGCAGTTAAATACCTTAGGAAATGTACCACCATAGGTAGTATAATAAACCCAGAAGCATGAATACACAATCATTTAACCATTGTAGCTATTTGATTATGGAAAATAGTCATCACACTTAATAAGCATTTTTTAAAAAGCTCCATTGTGGAAATGTATTTGACCATTATGTACAGTTGTTAAAAGATACTGGTAGTTGATCATGGAAATGCCCACTGAGACAGAGAAAGTAGACAAGTTTCTTTAGTGCAGGTAAAGGATATAACTTTTTGTACACAGCCTCTAGCTGTAGGGCACAGCCACACTCAGGTTTGAAGAGTGAAGATTTCTGTCCTTCAAATTCCCTAGCATGTAACATGGGATCATTTCCCTCTTGGCCGCTACTAAGTTTTATGAAGACCCTAACCCCCTATCTGCTTTTTACCAGTGTACCACATTCCTGAGTGTTTATTGTGAGATTGGCTGAGCCTAGACATCCCATTCCCTTAGTAGCTCTATTCCTACAGATTGATACTAGTTCTTTCTTTAAAAAAAAGATAAGCCTGGAAGGTTGGTTTTTTTTTTTTTTTTTTTAACCAAATTCAGATCTACAAAATGGGAAAAGTCAGTTTATAATGTGATCAGTCTAATTCACTGAAGTCATCTTAATGATATCCAGGGCCTAATTTAGGACGTTGAACTTGATATTTTAGGCAACGGAGTCATTGTACATTCTTGAGGAAGAAAGTGCTAAGATGAAAAATGAACATTTTAGGGTGGTCTGGAGATAGCAGATGGAATTCCTATTACTTAATAGGAATGTTTAAGAATAGATCTGGTTGCCCTTCTCTACTGTCTTTGGTTTCAACAATTTTCTCTGTTACATCACTAGCCTGGTTTAAAAGCCTTTTACAGATGATCTCACTGGAGTATGAGATATGAAGGGAAATGGTCATTGGCAGCTAAGTATAAACAGAGCTTCTGTTCAACCCATTGCCATCAAATTGATTCTGATTCTTAGTGACCATATAGAACAGAATAGAGTTTGGAAACCCTGTAGAACTTCCAGAACTGTAAATCTTTATGGAAGCAGAGTGCCACATCTTTCTCCAGAGGAGTAGCTGCTAGATTTGAGCTGATCTTTGAGTTACCAGCCAAGTTCTTTAGCCACCGTGCCATCAGGGCTTCTTGTCTGCTCTTTAAGGGGCCAGAAAACATGAATGGAAGGATCTGATGTGATGGTGAGTGTTCTTTAACAGAAAATGTGGGATTAATTAGAATGCTCACGGAGAAATGTCTGTCTCTAACAGAAGTGCCTATATCTAATGGAAGTACAGACTAATCTTCAAACTAAGATTATCCACAGGGAGGATTCTAGAGTGGAGTCTAAAGAGGACTAAAAGAAGGATGCACAACTCTGTCACTGAGATTTCAGTCAGGAGACAAAATACACCACATCATTATTATTTATTATTTTTGCCAGTTCAACATTTTTCCTATACTATTTAGTAGATCAATTGCAACAATTATGTTGTACAAATACCACCAATGTCCTCTGCCCAATTTTCCACCCCCATAAACAAATACTCAATGCTTCCTAAGCAATAATTTGCCCTAGTCCATCTCCCCACCCCTGGTAACCATTGTTAAACTCTGATATTAATATATTTATTTATTCTATATATTTCATGGGACCTCTGATAGCATAGTGCCTAAGGCATTTGACTGTATTTCATATTAGTGGGACGTTATATTATTTGTACTTTTGTGACAAAACACTATTTTAATAGAAAGAGGTTAAAGAATTAACTAGATATTGAAGAAATGAAAAAAAAAAAAAAAAGGGGAAAGAAAAAGAAACAATAAGCATTTGAGTTTTACACCTAGGACTAGAGAAAGAGTTGGGATTATTAACACTTAGTGGCTTACAAGAGGGGACTTTGCTAAGCTGGTGCCCCAGAGGGATATGAGGAAGTTGGTTCTTTTAGTGGTAGAGAAATTGCAAACTGGAATCAATTACTATACTGGAACAAACTGCTGCTACTAAGTGAAGAAGTATTAAGAGAGGGACACAGGAACAAGAAACCAAAACAACAGAAAACAAAAACAGGAACAGGATGCAAACCACAGAGGAGTGCCATTGTTCTCTTGCCTTAGGCCTTCCAGGTTCCTAGCCCCTCTCTTGGTAGAGCCTGAAAAGGAACTACTGAGAAAGAAGAAATAAGATTTTTAGGGTAGAATAGCAAATGCAACAACAACAAGCCCTAGAATGGGAGCTCTGGTGGCACAGTGCCTAGAGGCATTTGATTGCTAACCAGAAGGCTGGCAGTTCAAACCCACCAGCCACTCCTCAGAAGGAAGACTGGGCAATCTACTTCCAAAGAGATACTGCCCTGCCTCAGAAACCCAAGGAAGGGTCTCCGTAAGCCCTAGAACTGTCAAACAAAATATTGTTTAACAAATGAACTGATGCTTTCTTTTCCCATGTATATTTTTCTTCTGGATCAATTTGTCCTTGGTTTGGCATATACAGGGGAGGATTTGAAGATGAGAAACAATAGTTTTGAAGCAGAGGGACAAAGCTTGGAAACAAGGGCATTGGTATTGGTCGGTGGGACATGTATCATGAACAGAGTGATCAGCTGACATGTAGCCAAAAACATCCTTCAACAGAACAAAACTGAGAAAAATGAAGAGCTCAAGGCCTCTTCCAGAAGAAAGGACAATGTGTCTGGGTTATAGAGAAGCTAGTGGGGAGACCCTGGGTGGTGCAAATGATTAATGTGCTTGGCTGCCAACTGGAAGGATGGAAGGATGTGTCTACCCAGAGATCTCTTGGAGGAAAGGCCTGGTGATCTATTTTTGAAAAATCAGCCATTGAAAAAACCTATGGAGCACCCTTTAGAAAATCCTATGGAATTCTTCTCTGACACATGGAGTCTTCATGAGTTGGAAATGACTGGAGGGCAACTGGCTTTGGTTTTAGTAGTATGTGCTAGGATAAGTTATGAATACGATCTCATTTACTTTTCACAACAACACTATAAGAGTAGAGATCATTAGACCCATTTTTCAAAGGAGGAAATAGAAATCATGGATAAGAACATCCAATATGATTGGGAGGGCAGAGTTCAAGCCAAGTCAGCCTGATTCCAAAGCAAAGATACTAAACCACCACTTGTGCTTGGTTCACTGATTTTCAAGTTCATTAACTCTTTTAAAAAACAACCATCAATAAATTTCAACTATCAACATGGGAGAATATGTCCAGAAGAACCTAGGGAAAAAAATTAAGATTTGCATTGAAAATGAAGGAGGCTATTCAAAAAAAAAACATCTACTGAAAGAACAAAGTAGGAGGTCTCACACTGCTGGATCTCAAAATCTACTATACAGCCACAGTAGTCAAAACTGCCTGGTATTGGTATAATGACAGACACATAGACCAATGGAATAGAATTGAGAACCCAGAAATAGATCTATCGACCAATGGTCAGTTGATCTTTGACAAAGGGCGGAAATCCATTAAATGGGAAAGAGAATGTTTATTTAATAAATGGTGCCGGCAAAGCTGAACATTCATTTTCAGAAAAATGAAACGAGATCTGTACCTCACACCATACACAAAATCTAACTCCAGATGGATCAAGTACTTAAATGTGAAATCTGAAACTATAGAGTTCCTCAAGGAAAAACTAGGGGCAAATTTAGGGGCTGTAATATATGGCATAAATAGACTATCAAGTATAACCCAAAATGCACAAAACAGCAGAGGAGAAATTCGATGAATGGGACCTTCTAAAAATTAAATTTTTATGTGCTTCCAAAGACTTCTCCAAAAGAGTCAAAAGAGAACCTACAGATTGGGAAAAAAATATTTGGTAATGACATTTCTGACAAGGGACTTATCTCTAGAATTTATAGAAAACTCCAATACCTCAAGAACAAAAAGACAAATAATCCAATTAAAAATGGGCAGAAGACATGAATAGACACTTCACCAAGGAGGGTATTCAGGTGGCCAACAAGCATGAAGAAATGCTCACAATCATTAGCCATTAGAGAGATGCAAATCAAAACAACAATGAGATACCATCTTTCTCCAGCACTAGTAGCAAAGTTCAACAAGACACAAAATAACAAATGCTGGTGAGGATGTGGAGAAATTGGAATTCTCATACACTGCTGGTGTGACTGTAAAATGGCACAACCACTGAGGAAAACAATATGGTGATTCCTGAAAAAGTTGAAAATAGAAATACCATTTGACCCAGCCATTCCATTGCTAGGTATATATCCTAAAGAAGTGAGAGCCATGACAAGAACAGACATATGCACACCCATATTCATCACAGCACTATTTACAATAGACAAAAGATAGAAATAAACTAGGTGCCCATCAACTGAGGAATGGATAACCAAACTTTGGTACATACACACAATAGAATATTATGCAACCCTAAAGAAGAACTTAGAATCTGCAAAACACCGCATAACTTGAATGAACTTGGAGGACATTCTGCTGAGTGAAATAAGTCAGTCACATAAGGACAAATGTTTTATTCATCCATTATTGTAAAAATCAAGGAAAGGTTTATCTATGGGAAGAAATTTTCTTTGTTGGATACCAGGTGTGGGAGGGGAGGGGAGGGAACACTGTTAGATAGGTAGAGATAAGTATTGATTTGGGTGAAGAGAAGAGCAAGCAATGTACCAAATGTGAGTGATCAACATGGTGGCTTTGAGGAAGAGGAAGACGTAGAGAGATACATGGGAGGTACAGACAACAAGGATGAACTCTTTTGCACATTTAGTGCTGCATTGTCAGTGAAGATAAACATGGGTATACAGGAATAGCTGGGTGGACAGGCTGAACTATTAGGTATGTCTATGAAGTGGGGACTAACTGTACCCAAGACCATGTATAGGGTTGGCAGACAATGGTCCTATAAGTGTATTTGTATGATCTGAATTCCCAGGTGTATAGTAGAACTGACAAGGGACAAGGTTGTAATCACTTCTTGGTCACAGCCAGCTACCCAGAGGGACCAAGTAGTTGAAACTATGTACTTGAGACCATAGTCACAGGGGACATCAGTCTCAATTGGCATAACATACTACACAAAACATTGTTCCACCTCCTACTTTGGCAAGTAGTGACTGGGATCTTAAAAGCCTGTAAGCAGCCATCTAGATGCAGCGATGGGTCTCTCCTTGTCCAAAGCAAAGAATGAAGAAAATCAAAGACTCATGGAAAGAATTAGTCCTAGTGACTGGTACACCATCCGATCTGCAGCCTATAGGACTGTGAGACTAGAAGAACTAGATGGTGCCCGGCTATCAATGTGAACCACTCGGAGGGGAATCTTTGTAGGAGACC
>NW_006921725.1:5385442-5403368 GCF_000298275.1 Orycteropus afer afer | reverse complement strand
CAAAAACTACTCTTTCACACGAGGTCTTTGTGTTAACACTGTGAATGCGCTACAAATATTGTTCAATGATGATCTGATGCTTTCTTTTTCCACTGCACATTTTTCTTCTGTTTGCCTCTGGCTTTGGGATGTTAGACACCTTCCTCAAGAGTATGAGAATCTTTGGTTGACCATTCAGACAGTATAAAGCACTAAAAACCTGATGGAACATATGTTTGTTGTTGACAAAGCTAGGTGACTGGTGGGTCTTCTGGTTGCTAACTAGCTTTTCTTTGAAAGCTCCCTAAATATCAGTATGTATTTTCTCTGAGTGCCAGTGTCTATGTATTTTTTAAACTTTTAAATTAGAAATAATCTTGAATTTACCAAAAAATAAAATGTAATAAAAATTAAGAACAGTACAAATACTTGAGTTTTCTGCATCATTTGAAAGTAAGTTGCTTACATGATGTCCCATAACTCTGAAATAATTTAGTGTGCTTCTATATAACCAAAATATATCCATCTGAGTCAGGAAATTAATATTGATATACATTACTACCATGTAATCCTCAGGCTCCATTTAAGTTTCCATGGTGGTGTAGTGCCCAAAGCATTTGACTGTTAACCAGAAGGCTGGTGGATCAAACCCACCAGCCTCTCCTCAGAAGAAAGATTGGGCAATCTACGTCCTTAGTGATTAACCAAACCAAACCAAACTCACTGCCGTAGAGTAAATTTTGACTCATAGTGACCCCTCCTTGGGTTTCCAAGGCACTATCACTACGGAAGAACATTGCCCCATCTTCCTTCCAAGGAGTGGCTGGTGGGTTTGAACCTCCAGGCATCTGGTTAGCAGTCAAATGCCTTAGGCACTACGCCACCAGAGTGGCTTGGAAACCCAAGGAGGGGTCATTATGAGTCAGATCCGACTGGGCAGCAGTGAGTTTGATTTCTTGGTTATAATGTCCTTTATAGTAAAAGAATTTATGCCAGAATCAAGTTTGCATTTTGCTTTCGTTCTTTTACTCTTCTTCAGTCTAGAAGAGTCCCTCACTTCTTGCTCAACTTTCATGACATTGTTATTTTTAATGTCATTTATTTTTGGAATGTCCTTAATTTTGTATTTTAGTGATGTCTCCTCATTATTAGATTCATGTTATGCATCTTTAGCAGGAATATTACACAAGTGAAGGTTTTCATTGCACCCTTTCAGGTTGTGGTGCACAATTCTTTTTTGTTCCATCATTAGTGATATACATATTGATTACTTGAGTAAGATGGTCTCTGCCAGGCTTCTCCACAGTAAAGTTACTCTTTTTCCCTTTGTAATTAATAAGTATTTGGTGGGACAAATACTTTGAGATTGCATGGATATCCTGTTTCTCATTAATTATAATTAATTAGTATCAGTATGAACTCATTGATTTCTATTTTATTAAATTATTATGATTTGTGACTATTAATATTTATTTTGATGCTGAAATTTCCCTAGATTTGAGCAGTAGGCACCCCTTCAAGGTGATATCTGTAAACTTTTGACACATCTCTGAGATTCTTTGAGCACTTCCTTTCATCCTGGTACAACAAAACATTTCAGAACCATCTTGAAGTTTCTCTGCCCCAATTCTGGAACCAGCCCTGGTTCCTTTTTGTGAAGAGTAGTAGGTAGTAACCACAGTCTGCATGTTAGGGATATTGTGCTCAGGTTCCAACAAGACATTCAGGGGCACACCCTGTCTCCTCACTCTACTAGGCTTCTGAAACTCCATGGGTGGCTTTTGTGGTGCTCTTTCCTTCCCCTGCCAAGAGTCCTATCTAGCTTGGTCCTGGCTACTAGCTTTCCAACAAATTGTTCAGGAAAGGAAGGGAGGAATGGAAAAGATAAGGGAAGAGGAAGATGTAATATTTATATTCTAAAGAAATGGAGAAACTTTTGGTTGTGGGAGTGGGAAAGTAAAAGCACACTATGGAGTTCTATCATGATTTCAGTTCTAAGGATATATACATGCATACTGTATGGCCTCCAAACCAGGTCAACTATTTTATTAGGTCCTCAGCCAATATAGAACTATTTGTTTCCACAATCATTGAATGAAAACATAACTATAATGGATTCCTTGAGAGATGATGTATAGATTGGGATTCTCCCAGAAACAGATTCTGATAAAAATAATTCAAGGATAAATAATAGATTTGAGAGGCCAACCTGGAAAACACTTTGGGAGAGGAAAAATGAATTAGAAAAAGGGAGGAAAATAATCAAAGGCATGTTTTATTTATATGTGGACATCTGGAGTTCAGCTCCTCTAGAGAATTCTGGGAGAAAAGGTCAGCTGAGAGTCAAGAAAATGGTAACATTAATCTACCAATTCTCTGTCTGCATTACTTGAGGGTTCTGAGAGACTTTATTGCCCTGACTTCCATCCTACTTTTACCATGTCCTGAGGGTGCTCCTGCAGCCGGATGAATAGCCCTCAGGTAGAGTTGCAGATGTTCTTAAAAGTGGCCTCAGGCACACAGAAGGGATAGCAATAAGCACTTGAAGCATTGTTACAGATGCTGTATCTTTTCAGAATTGTGTACGCCCCCAAAAAATCCTACTTTATGCAAGAACTAAAGGATTTGCAAGGGCATTTTGTTGACGTTTTTTGTCATCAAGTTGATTCCGACTCATGATGACACCATATCTGCAGAGTAGAACTACTCCGTAGAATTTTCAAGGCTATGATCTTTCCAAAGCAGATCACCAGGCTTGTCTTCTGAGGCACCTTCGAGTGGGTTAAAATCCCCAACCTTTTGATTAGTTGTTGAGGGTTTAACTCTATATGCCACCCAAGAACTCCCTAAGGAATCATTTTAGACTATGATTTTCTGTTATAGCCTGATGAGAATTTATTGAAGCAAAAGCCAATAATATAATGCTCATAATACCCACCAGCCACTCCTCGGAAGGAAGGTTGGGCAATCCTACTTCCGTAGTGATACTGCCTCGGAAACCCAAGGAGGGGTCGCTATGAGTCAGGGCTGACTCGACGGCACATAACAACAACAACAATATCCCCAGTTTTGAACGCTATGATGTTTTATACAGATTAGTTAATTTAATCCTCCAAAAAACTCTTTAAGGTTGGGGTTATAATTATTGGCATTGTATGTATGAAGAAACTAAGACACTGAGAGGGTTAGTAACTTGCTCAAGGTGATATCACTGGTAAGTAACATTGTTGGTTATAAATCAAGACAAGGAGGCTGCGGAGCCCATGCTCATAGTCATTTACTCTCCTAAAACAAAGTCATTGGACCTTCTCTAATCCAACAGAAAGCAATAAAAGAAGACTTCAGAGGAGAACCTGCTAGAAAGCTCTCACAATCAATCATTGAATAAGCAAACATTGATCCGGTGATGAGGGCAGCTAGAATTTACATTTTGGTCTATAAATGCAAGTAGTCAGTCTCAACAAGCCCTCGCGGCACAGTGGATAATGTGCTTGGCTGGTAACCAGAAGGTCAGCAGTTGAATCACCAGCTACTCTTCAGGAAAAAGATGTGGCAGTCTGCTTCTGTAAATATTTACAGACTTGAAAACCCTGTGGGGGCAGTTCTACTATGTCCCACAGGATTGTGATGAGTTGGAATCAACTCAATGACAATGGGTAAGACAGTCTCAGGTTTCAGTTGAAAACATGGAGCAAAATTTTATCTTGGAGAAAAACCATTGGGTACAGAAAATTGGACTTTTTTATGGAAACCCTTTCCAGCTTGAGATCTGCTGATGAAAGAAGCCTAGCTAACTGAAGAGGGAACTGGGGGCTGGAGAAACACCACTGCACAGTTGCAGGACTCTTGAACTTCAATTTGATATGTAAAGTCATATATTTGGGATCTTTTATTCACTTTTCAGTTAAAATAGAGAAGTTACCACATACGTTCCTTTTGGTCCTGATTCTGACAGAGTAGAAATTTTTAACGCAAGTTTTATTTGCATCATTGAGAAATACAACTTGTCTCCAAAATAGCCAGGAAACATGAATGATGAGTAACTGATCGTAAAGTCCATTTAAATTTAATTTTGAATGAAAGTGCTTGGAATTCATTTTAACATCCCGTAAAATAATTTATATTGTATTTTAAAATGTATCTAAAAACATTTATAACTACTCTTAGAACACAGATATAGTATAACAATAATATATGTTTTTTTTGGTTGAAAGTAGGTTACCTTCCAGTCTCACTAGGAAACTTTTGTTTCAGCTTTAATGGATTTTTTTTAAGTATTCTATTGCAAAAGTACTGCTGTCCAATGGCATTATTTATATTTGAGTTGATGACATCTTATGTACCTAGGAAAATGGGTAGAGCTATGAATCTGATCAAGGTGTATCTGAACTTAGGAAGTTTAAGAAATTCATTACTCCAAACCTACAGCGTTCATTCAAACAATGAGAACTAAAATGAAATAGCCAGAGAGTTATGAAAAAAAGGAACAGGTAGGATCAACGCAGCAGTCAAGAAATCAAAAGGCTTGCATGGGGCGAATCTGGTGCAAAAGACTTCTTTAAATTGTTAAAAAGTGAAGAAGTGACTTTGAGGACAAAAGTGTGTCTGACCCAATCCATAGTATTTTCAATTGTCTTATATGCACTTGAAAGCTGAACAATGAATAAGGAAGACCACAGAAGAAATGATGCTTTTGAATATGGTGTTGGTGAAGAAAATTGAATATACCATGGACTGCTGGAAGAACAAGCAAATCTGTATGGGAAGAAGTGCAACCAGAATGTTCTTTAGAAATGAGGATAGCAAGACTTTGTTTTGTGTACTTGGACGTGTTATTAGGAGGGACCATTCCCTGGAGAAGGATATCATGCTCAGAAAAGTAGAGGGTTGTAGAAAAAGAGGAAGACCATCAATATGATAGATTGACACAGTGACTGCAACAATGGGTTCAAATATAGCAATGATTGTGAAGACAGGGCAGTGTTCTGTTCTATTACTGTATACAGGGTTGCTATGAATCAGAACCAACTCAATGACACCTAATAAAAACAACAAAGTGGAATCACAGTAACCTGACATTAAAATAATCCTTTCAATTATATTTTTCATATGATTTTTCTGGTGGTAAGGATATCAAGAGATTGCCTAATTTTCTAACCTTCAGAAAGTGAACATACAGTTAGACTAGGCTAGGACCTAGGAAGCTAGGACCCAAGTGAACAGGAAAACATCTCTTGATTTGACCTGATCCCAGTCACATGTTTTGTAAGGAAAAAAAAATCCACGTCATCTATCTTTTTATCTTGTGGAAGATGGACAACTTTTGGAAGAACAGTTCTTGACTTTACTTCCATATATACTCCAGCGATCTCAGTGATTACATGCTGAAATGTCTATACTTCCTCCAAAGATTTTGAGCAATTGTCTTAGCTTATTTCTCAACCCAGCATGAGGGAACCTTCAAATAGTAACTACTAAACTCCAAATAAGGCAAAAAGAGAATAAATGGAAAAAAAAAACGGTGAAAATGTTTCCATCTGGAATCTCTTCATATTTCAGGGTGAATAAATTGGCAGATACCTAGTGGAGCCCTGGGGGCAAAAAACTGAACTTATTTTGTTTCTGTTTTCATTTCTCCTTTTTCTTTCTTGTCAGTCGACTAACATCTCTGCTGATTTTCTGGAGGCTCAAGCTTTCCTTATAGCCGTTTGTCATTCCCCCAGGTTCCATGGCTGCTGGGTATGGGTACTAAAAAAGCACCAAGGTGAAGAAGAAAACTCAGGAGATAATAATTATCTGAATATTCTCATCCAGAATTTCAATTAAAGTTGGATACTTCAGCCAAATGGCGGAGTAAAGATTTTCTTTGAGTGGATCCTCTAATTGTCCCAAAAAGTCACCCCTGGGAGCTCTGCAGATTTTAAGCATTCAAGGTGTGTTGACTGTGGGCTAGTAGTCATAAGGCAGATGGCAGGGAATCTGCTAGAAGGCTGAATGTTCACTGGTGCCAAATAGGGTTGACTGTACAGTAGTTAAGTGGGGTAGCTGTCAAGGAAAAAGACACTATCCCTCCCCTACAGGGACAACTGAACCCAGTTTCCAGTTGCCCTGGGCATTTTTCTCTGTTACAGCATTTCACTCTTGAAATGAATGGCACTTAGCAGGGAAGGTGTCTTTGGTAAGTATTTTACAACAGTGCAGGAGTTAACAGTTTCTTTTTTCATTAAAAGTGAGTTTTTCGTGGCTTTGTGACTGGCAGCCTGGAAACTTCTTACTTCCTTTGATCCAGTGATCTCATAAAGAGTCTCCTTTCCCGTCATCTGCCAAAGGGAAGGTTATGCTCCTTTCCTCCCTTCCTTCCGTCTTTGTTCCCTGCTTCCCTTCTTTCCCAGGAGATATTTTTTTCTTTAACAGAAACTTGTGAATACGCACAGTATTGGATGCCACTAAAAACAACAAAAAGACATTGATTCCTACTCATGGTGACCTCATGTGTAGAATAGACTGTGCTGCACAAGGTTTTCATGGCAGTACCTTTCAGGCCTTTTTATTGCAGTGCTTCTCGGTGTATTCAAACCACCAAACTCACTGCCATCGAGTCTATTCAGACTCATAGTGACCCTACAGGACCTAGTAGAACTGTCCCATAGGGTTTCCAAGGCTGCAAATCTTTATAGAAGCAGACTGTCTCATCTTTCTCCCACAGAGTGGGCTGATGATGGATTCGAACCACTGACTTTTGAGCACCACCAGAGCTGGGTTTGTTCCACCCAAGACAGCTACATTATTGTTATTGTTAGGTGCTGTCCCCACAGGGTTTTCTAGGCCGTAGTCTTTCCTGGAGCAGATTGTGAGGCCTTTCTCATGCAGTGGGAGCTCTAGTGGCGTAGTGCCTAAGGCATTTGACTGCCACCAGAAGGCTGGTGCTTCAAACCCACCAGCCACTCCTCGGAAGGAAGATTGGGCAATCTACTTCCATAGAGATACCGCCTCAGACACCCAAGGAGGGGTCACTATGAGTTGGAAATGACTCGATGGCAGTGAGTTTGGCTGCTTTTTTTCCCTCTCATGCAGTGCCGCTGGGTAGGTTCAAACCACCAACTTTTCAGCTAGCAGTTATGACACCAGAGTTCCTTCAAGGTGTCTACAGCTCATTTAAGAAAAAGATAGAATAAAGAAGAAGAGAAGAGAAAAACAGTATTAAGTCATTTTATATCAGTGGCCATAGCAATTGTAATTTTTTAAAATGTGGATCTGCTGCTGTTAATATTCCACTTATAGCCAATTAAATATTGACAAGGTAATTCTCTTGCAAAGGGATAATGTAGTGTTCCAAAGTCAGAATATGTCCTCCTTAAGGACAGGCATTATATCACACTTATTACTGCTGCCCGGAGCTCACCACAGGGCTTGGCACATAGAAGGCACTAGATAAAGATTTGTTAACTTGAATGGGAAAAAAGTTAGTCGATCACTACATCATGAACTCTGCAAAAGTATTTATGAGAATTAGGATAGTGATTATATGTAAGTGGAAGCTGATTTATCTCTTATTCTTCTGACCTACACTTCATTAGCACAATTACTCTTCCGCAGGATGATGCACCTGAGACATTACAAGGGCTTAAAGTATCATTTGAAGCATCCAAGAAAAATTTGATTATGTTCTGTATAGTTTTAGTACTTTTAGTCTTAGGGGTATTTTACTGTAGTTTAATTCTTTGAAAATTAGCAATCTATAAATGATATAGTGAATAAATTAGAGTCCATAATTAACCAGAACACTGAATGTGAAGTCATAAAAACCATTTGTTAGCTGGACAGAGCTGGGTTAGAACACTGATTTGGTTGCTGCTAGCTTTGTGAGCTTGAGGAGCTTCCTTAACCTCTCTGAACTTTGGATCCCTCATCTCCGTAAAACGAGAATAAAAATATCTCCTCCCTCCAGAGCTATTGTGGGGATTAAACCCAAAACGCCAAACCCGTCGCCAACAAGTCAATTACAACTGATGCAACCCCAAGTGTTATGGGGTAGAAATGCTCCATATGGCTTTTCTGGCTGTAAGCTTTACTGAAGCAGATCGCCAGGTCTTTCTTCCCAGTGCTGCTGGGTAGGCTCAAATTAATAGCCTTTGGCTAGCTGTCAAGTGCGAACTGTTTGCGCCACCTAGAGACCTTTGTCAGGATGAAAGGAGGTAATGAATGTAGAAGGAGCCCTGATAGCATAATGGCTAAGTGCTCAGCTGCTAACCAAAAGCTTGGTGGTTCTAACCCACCCACTAACTGCGGGGGAAGACTTGGTCGTCTGTTCCCGTAAAGATTATAGCCTAGAAAATCCTATTGGACAACTCTACTCTGTCACATGCAGTTGCTATGAAAATCCACTCCATGGCATCTAACAACAACAATGTAAGTAGAATGCTCAGTATGGGGGTAAGTGCCTGATAAACTTTCCGTAAACAGTGGGAATAGCATGGGAGAGGGTCAGCCCTGGATGTGTAACATAGATTATCCATACTCCAGCTCTAAAGCAGGAGCTCCGATAGCGTAGTGTCTAAGGCACTTGACTTTTTGGTTAGCAGTTGAGTGCTTAACCACTGCCCCACAAAGATTCCTGCATAATCACCTTTGTTGTTGTTATCTGCCACCGAATCAGTTTCACTACCTTAGAAAGTAACAAACTCTACAATATTTGGAAAGGCATTTGACTGCTAACCAGAAGGCTGGCGGTTCAAACCCACCAGCCACTCCTCGGAAGGAAGGTTGGGCAATCTACTTCCGTAGAGATACCGCCTCAGAAACCCAAGGAGGCGTTGCTGTGAGTCAGGTCTGACTCGATGGCACATAACAACAACAACAACAGTTCTAAAGCCTGGAACCTTATAATAAGAAGGGAAAAGATAGTTGCTGGGCAAGCTTTTCCAGTATTTGGCAGCATGTCATTAGAATCAGAGGTTGAATTCTTTCGGATGTATCACACAAAAAACACTTACTCACTGTTGTGGAGTCACATCCGACTCATAAACGACCCCTACTTGGGTTTCCGGGGAGCTCTGGTAGCATAGTGGCTAAGGCACTTGACTGCTAACCAGAAGGCTGGCGGTTCAAACCCACCAGCCACTCCTCGGAAGAAAGGTTGGGCAATCCTATTTCCGTAGTGATACTGCCTCGGAAACCCAAGGAGGGGTCGCTATGAGTCGGGGCCGACTCGACGGCATATAACAACAACAACAACAACTTGGGTTTCCGGGGCAGTATCACTACGGAAGCAGATTGCTCAATCTTCCTTCCGTGGAGTGGCTGGTGGATTTGAACTGCCAGTCTTCTGGTTAGCAGTCAAGTGCCTTTCCAAATATTGTAGAGTTTGTTACTTTCTAAGGTAGTGAAACTGATTCAGTGGCAGATAACAACAACAAAGGTGATTATGGAGGAATATTTGTGGGGCAGTGGTTAAGCACTCAACTGCTAACCAAAAAGTTGGCTGTTCAAACCCACCAGATGCTCTGTGGGAGAAAGATGTGGCAATCTACTTCTGCAAAAGATACAGCTTTGGAAACCCTATAGGGCAGTTCTACCCTGTCTTACAGGGTTGGTAAGAGTTGGAATTGAGTCAATGGCAAAGGGTTTGGTTTTTTTGGTTTAAGTTGGATCTATATACCTATCTGTGTTTTTCCTCCAGTCCCACAGGCAATTTGAGATCAGTTCACTGAAAATGCCATCTGTTCTTTGTAGTCAGAAATGAAAAGAAACTGAGTTTTCAGCAATCACTATGAGATATGCATTTGAATAGTGTCAGATACATTGGTACCCATTTCTTTCAAGTGTGAAGTTAAAGGTGTGACTTCAGTAAGTGTTAGAAAGTAAGATGTTAATATTATAATTACCTTTCTCCTTAATGCCACGATAGTGAGAAGCAATTTTAAGAGAACCTCCTGAATAAGATGCTGCAATTTTTACAGATGATTTGGTGATCGTTCCTCTTCCTCAGTTTGTGGGACCAGCTGCATTTTTTTTTATAGAACCTTAGTTTACCCTGTGTGAAGGCCCCAAAGCCCTTGCTGTGAGCTCAGTAAAGGTTAAAATTCTGAGAAGACTTTGTCTTCTGACAACAATTGTCTTCTTTAAGGATAGAATGCTCAAGAAGTCACTGCAAAACTTCTGGAGAATTACAGATTCTCCCCTCGGCTTCTTTCCACCTTGAAATTTCAAAACTTCCCATGACCATTCTTACTTCTGATACCAAGTTTGGGGGTCACAAAGACCACCCTCAGGTCCAATAATTCTCTAGAAAGACCCACGAAACTCAGAAAAGCCATGGTTTATTATAGAAAAAGTTACAGATTAAAATTAGCAGAGAGAAGAGTTCCATGAGGCAGAGGCCAGGAGATAGCAAGTTGCTGAGCTTCTAGAGTCTTCGAGTCAAGTCTTGTGGACGGCATCTAATTCTCTCAATAACAACATGTATATTATTGTTCACCAGGGAGCCCTGATAACGTAGTGCCTAAGGCACTTGACTGCTAACCAGAAGGCTGGCGGTTCAAACCCATTAGCCACTCCTCGGAAGGAAGATGGGGCAATCTACTTCCGTAGTGATACTGCCTAGGAAACCCAAGGAGGGGTCGCTATGAGTTGGATCTGACTCAAGGGCACATAACAATAACAACAACAACATGGAAGTTCACCTAAGCCTTGATGTGCATATATTTTTTTTAATTGGGGTTCAGTCACGTAAGTATGAGAGCTCTGGTGGCATAGTGCCTAAGGAATTTGACTGCTAACCAGAAGGCTAGCAGTTCAAACCCATAAGCCACTGCTTAGAAGGAAGACTGGGCAATCTATTTCTGCAGAGACTGCCTCAGAAACCCAAGGAGGGGTCACTATGAGTTGGAATTGACTGGAGGGCAGTGAGGTTTTTTTTCATGTAAGTATGGTTGATCACTCATGTGGCTGACGTAGTCTGTAGCAACTCCAGAGGCTAAACTGGTTATGATACCGTAGGGCCCAAAACCTCCACCATAAGTCCCATTGTCAGCATAGACCAGGCCCTCAGATAAACAAGGACACTCTTATCAGGCAAAGCATTCCAGTTTCTGCCTAGGAACTGAGGATGAAATGTAAGCTTCTGTATTGGCAAGGTTAGTCCTTAACTGAATACTATCCTATCTCCTGGGAGCCCTAGTGGCATAGTGCCTAAGGCATTTGACTCCTAATCAGAAGGCTGGCAGTTCAAACCCACCAGCCACTCCTTGGAAGGAAGATTGGGCCTCCTTGGAAACCCAAGGAGGGGTCACTGTGAGTTGGAATCGACTCTATGGCAGTGAGTTTTTTTTTTTTTTTTTTTTTTTACCCTACCTCCTAGCACAGATACACATTTTCAGATCTTGATACTGAATTTAAGTAAGGTGGCTACACAGAGTATGTGTAAATGTAGTATGTGTGGTCTCGGTTCGACTTATTCTTGGCTCTTTTATTTCCTCAGGAATCTTGCAAATATCAGTGACACTTTCTATGTAGATAGATTCCTGCCAAACTTGAGGCAAATGCTTGTAATACCAGTGCCCTATTGTGCTCATGTACCATAAAACATACCTGATAGTTGCACAACATGATTGATGTGAATGATCTCAATGAATTGTATATCTGAAAAATGTTGAATTGGCCAATGTGGTGGTAGTAATATTTTTACAAAAGTGTAGTGCCTAAGGCACTTGACTGCTAACCAGAAGACTAGTGGTTCAAACCCACCAGCCACTCCTCAAAAGGAAGGTTGGGCAATTTACTTCTGTAGTGATACTGCCTCAGAAACCCAAGGAGGGGTCGCTCAGAGTTGGTTCCGACTCTATGGCACATAATAACAACAACAATAATAAAGATACCCTGATAATCTAGGCTATTTTGCTTAAGGGCTACTTGTAAATACTGTTTTCCTGATCCTTGAGCCAAATTTAAAACTGAGAAAGCAACATTCTCATCCTTGGGGGAAAGTACATATCCCTGCTGTTACTATGAGAAGAGAAAATTCTAAGTACACAGGCTTACTCATCCTAAACATTGCAGAAAGCTCTCTTGGGAATTATCAAGAAAATGAAATAGCTTCCTTTCTTTGAGAGCTGTGGTGGCGTAGTGCCTAAGGCGTTTGACTGCTAACCAAAAGGCTGATGGTTCAAACCTACCAGCCATTCCTTGCAAGAAAGACTTGGCAAACTACTTCTGTAGAGATACCACCTCAGAAACCCAAAGAGGGGTCTCTATGTGTCAGATTTGACTGGACGTTACTCTTATTCATCCATCCATATGGTGAAAGTGTAAGAGAACAAACCTTAATCAAAGTTTGCGTTTTCTTACTACACTTCAAACAAGCCTATTGTTAGGATGTTCTCATTTGTCATCCGAAATTCGTGTCCCTCCATATCTTACCTGCCACGTGGGTCCAATTTGACACTCAACGTAGAAATCAGAAACTCAAATCCTATGTAACTAGATGGATAATATAATTGTGTGAAGTTGGACAAGCAGATATATAGTAGATATTACTCCACCTAGTGGAGGGAGCTCTGGTAGCATAGTGCCTAAGGCACTTGACTGCTAACCAGAAGGCTGGAGGTTCAAACCCACCAGCCACTTCTCAGAAGGAAGGTGGGGCAATCTACTTCCGTAGTGATACTGCCTCAGAAACCCAAAGAGGGGTCGCTATGAGTCGGGTCCAACTTGACGGTACATAACAACAACAACAACAGATGGAGTGGAGGGAGTTCATGGGTCGTGCAAATGGTTAACCTCTTGACCACTAGTCAAAAGTTTGGCAGTTTGAACTTACTCTCACCTCACTCAGAGACATAACTCACTCAGAGACATAACAGAAGACAGGCCTGGTGACCTGCTTCTGAAAGATCACAGCTTTGAACACCTTATAGAGCAGTTTTACTCTGCACACATGTTGTCTCCATGAGTCAGAACTGGCTCAAAAGTAACCAACAACAACAACATATCTGTGTGGAAAAGTAGACATTGTCAGCCTAACTAGAGCATTTATACTCAGAACAATAAAATATTTTTCAGGCCAATAAACCATGTCTTTTGGCAGACCTTGGCCATAAACCACCAATTTGGAACCTCTGTTCTAATGGGATGGGTAGGCAAATGCCCAAATATTTGTAGGGTAGAAGATAGAATTTAAGTTTTGCCTCAACATTTAAAATATTTTCAGATTATGCAATCTACCTTGATGTTGACTGTTTTCCCAGGACATAAAAATGAAAGCAAAATAAAGAAACCTATTAAATATAGGGCACGGACATCAAGCAAAAGAATTACTTTTGTTATCCTATTTATCTCTGATACTTTATGATATAGACTCTTGACCCTGGTGGTTGTACTTGACCTAGAAAGAGAGAGTCATGAAAAATTTGATTTAAGAGCACCTAAGCTGCAAGGAAGGTTGGGCAATCCTACTTCCGTAGTGATACTGCCTCGGAAACCCAAGGAGGGGTCGCTATGAGTCAGGGCTGACTTGACGGCACATAACAACAACAACAACAACAAGCTGCAAGGTGATAGGAATAATAGAAATACATATTTTAAGGTAACAGCAACTAAATATCACTATCTAATCTTTAAATTAAATTCTAGACAGTGAAACAAGGGTGATGGGAAGACTTATGAAGTAACATTTTTTGACATTTTCCAAGATCACACAAAGTAAATATCGTCCATAAAGTCTATTTATGGAAAATAAATCTATAATTATTTCATAGAGCTTGAAAATAAAGTCCAGATTCCTGCACTTCTAGTACATAGCGGGTATTCAGTAAATGTTTAATGGATGAACAAATTAATGCCTCAATTCTTTCTCAGGATCCAGCATGCTAGGTTTTCTAATCAAGAGTGTTGTTGTTATTAGCTGACACCAAGTCAGTCCCATGCATTGGTTATTCCACTGCTCAGCGGAGTGAAACACTGTCCTGTATAATCTCTATGTTTGGTTGCAGATCAGACAACTGTGATCTATAGGTTTTCCTTAGCTGATTTGCAGAATTATATCTCCAGGCCTTTCTCCCTAGTATGCCTTACTCTGGAAGCTCCACTGAAACCTGTTCAGCATTATCCAAGAAACCAAACTGAACTCACTGCTGTCAATCGATTCCAACTCATAGTGACTGCTCCCTGGGTTTCCATGCCGGTATCTCTACAGAAGTAGATTGCTCAATCTTTCTTGTAAGGAGTGGCTGGTGGGTTTAAGCCAGCCTTTTGGTTAGCAGTCAACTGCCTTAGGCACTATGCCACCAGCAATACAAAATCCACCACCGACAGAAGTGTGGGGTCTATGCAGGAGGTGCACTGATTAGGAATTGAACCCACGTCTTCTGCATGGAATGCAAAAATTCTACCACTGAGCTACTATGGTCCCAATGATGTAGATATAGCTCATGTCAGACAAAAGAAACAATATGCATAGTAAACAACACTCATCTTCCTTTCACCTTACCCAAAATAAGAAGCGGAAGGGGCAGTGTTTGAGGGGAAATTTCTCTTGATAAAACTCTAAGTACTTGAACTTTCACAAGGCTAACTTTCCCAGTGAGAGTTTACATCCAAAGAGTTTCAGTAAAGCATTGGAATAAGCACTCACCAATTTGGGTGCTTATCCAAACTGAAATTAATCTCTGAACCTCTTGAGGTTTTCTGAGTTCTAAAGAAAGCCAGAGAGGGCAGAAAAATAAAGGAGACAGTTGAGGAGAATGATCATAGGGGCCAGAGAGAGCACACGGACCGGAGAGAGCAGAAGAGGGCACAGAAAGCGTTACTGAAATAGAGGAGAAGGATAACAGAGGTGCAGAGGTAGCTGGAGAAAGCCAAGGAGGCCAGTGCAATCACAGAAGAGAAGCTGAGGGCAGAGAGAGCACTAAAACAGCAGAGCTGAGGAGAGATTATGGAGGAGCAGGGAGTGAAATTGTGGACAGAGCAATCATTACAATGGAGGGGGGTGGCAAGAAATATGCTCTCAAGCAGAGTTAGACTCCAAACTTCAACTGCTTGAAGGAAAGAATATTTATAAAGACCTTTCATTTTGATTGTGATTGTTTGAAATCTGAAAAAGATTTTCCTTCTCAGTTTTCCTCTGTGTTTTCTGTCTCCTTTTCTCTCTCTTTCCTTTCCCCCTTCATCTCCCCTCGTCTCCTTTCTTCTCCTTCAACAGAAAAGGTGCAAATAGGAGAGGAGAGAAAAGAAAAGATTTTAACTTTTCCTAGCTATTTTGCTGTTTAATTACCAATGTTGTCATTGCTGTTCACTGTAGTTGAATCAAACCCTCAGTAATGGCAACCTCATGTCCAACAGAATGAAAATGCAACCTGGTCCTACACTGTCCCCATAATCAGCTGCAGTTTGCACTGTTGTGATCCACTGGGATTTCATTGGTTGATTTTTGGAAATAGATTGGTAGGCGTTTCTTTCTAGCTTGTCTTAGTCTGGAATATGTATTGTTAAATGCATGCAAGATTTAAAAAATAAAACTGACTTGGAGCAGGATGCAAGTGATTCTGTGTTTCTTATTCCTTCTGAAAATTCAATGTAAAGAAACTACCATATTTGATGAGAAGGAGAAGGCATTTTTTAAAAACACAAAATTCTGATCGTAACACAGGAAAGCAAGTGTTTCTCAAACAGTATTGTCTACTTGGCAGAATCCCTTTAGTATGAAGAAAGAGTAGCTAGAGTGAATCACATCAATGTAATGCAGTATGATGCAGACCACTTACACCTGCCATAGTGTCTAGAACAATAGAGTTTTAGGTGATCTCCTTGGGGCTTAACCTCTTCCCAGTTCAACCCCATCAGGCACCATTGAAGAAATAGACATCCAATGAGATTGGTATACTGTCTTAAGGCCATATACCTACTTCATAAATCAAAGCAAACCCACAACCACTGGGTCAATTCTGACTCATAGCCACCTTACAGGACAGAGAAGAACTGCCCCATAGGGTTTCCAAGGCTATAAATCTTTACAGAAGCAGACTGCCTCATCTTTTCCCATAGAGTGGCTAGTAGATTTGAACCACTCACCTTTTGGTTAGCAGCCCAAGGCTTTAACCACAGTGCCAACAGAGTTCTTTACCACTTTTTAATAATCAGACATTAAAGTTTATCTGAAGAAAACAGAATTCTGACAAGATAGGTTCCTTTTTACACTTTCTCAGGTTCTGAATCACAATTTGTCTATAGGCAATGTTGAGGTAAACTGTCATATGTAATTGAAATTAAAAACAAGAAAGCAGCTATTTTAGTCCAATTCTTGAAATAATTCCTTGGCCCAGCTTCTGGGTGCTCTTTGTGATATGTCTGCCTAGTTCTGTTATAATATGTTGCTAGGAGTCACCTCTGTTTATTTTCCACAGACAGCTTTCATATGTAGACCCTTACATCTGATTCCAGTTTGTTCTCTTATTGTAAATATGTGCTGTTTATTCAGATTGGGTAGGGGTAATGTCAAGCAAGAGAGTTGATGAATAACCCTGTCTATCATCAGCATAAAAAAACATACAACTAAGATGATAACATGGAGAGGCAATTATTTTCACGTTCAAAGTACAGGGTAGAGTTGTTATTATTATAATAAAACTTCTCCTCTCTTCAACATTGCCTTACTAGTGAATAAGAAACCAAAAAAGCATAGTTCTTACTATTCCTCTTCTTACACTTGCCGAATAAGAACATGCTACTACCTCCATAACTACTTTTCATTTCAGATTTTGGCCCTGAGTTAAGCCAATGGAAGCCTCTTAAATGAGTTCTAACTTCCAGTAGCAACTTGAGCTTTAACTTGAATAGTAAAAGAGCCTCAAATTCAGCATAATTCACTCATCAAAATAAAGTTCTTTCCATTTGTTTTAAGGACCTTACCCAATGATTTCATCATGCTGTTTATTCATTTCTCACTAATTTTGTGATAATTTTAGTAATTTCTTTAGTTATAATCATGCAATGTTCATCTATCAAAGGAGAGGGATTCAAAAACATTAGAAGACAGTTGCCTTCTTCTAATGTCTTACTGGGAGACAAGATGAATGCATGAAAAATCTTCCTCTTATTTATATAGGCTTATGTGCATCTGTAAGGAGCTTCAGTGGTTCAGCGGTTGTGAGACAGGTAGAAAGTGGCAGGACCCAAAGGGTTAACTAAAAACACAAGCTGCAAGCCTAACTGCTGTAGCTAAAGACTAACCCACAACTTGGAACATTTGTTGTTGTTATGTGCCTTAGAGTCATACCAGCTCACAGCGACCCCTCTTTGGGTTTCTGAGGTGGTATCACTACGAAAGTAGATTGCCCAACCTTCTTTCCGAGGAGTGGCTGGTGGGTTTGAACTGCCAGCCTTCTGGTTAGCTGTCAAGTGCCTTAAGCACTGTGTTACTAGAGCTCCCTCCTGGAATGTAGGGTACAGAAATAACCAAGCAACCTATCCAGTTCCATGCTCCTTATCTTCCAACTTCTTTTTGTAGGGGTTTGCGGGCAACCTAACCTCCTCAGCTCCCCAAGCACGTGCACATTGCCACAAGATGACCACTATATAACCTTCCAATTGTTATATAATTGAGGCAAGGACACTGATCAGAAATCCACCTGACACTCTGAGGGACAGCACATGCCTGACATCCCATAATAAGCTATGTCAACTATCCCAACAGCCTTTGCAATCCCTGTGCATGCATGCACTCAATTTCCACAGTGCTACCATTTCTTGGATTAGGTGAGGAGAGGAAATTCAGGCCCGCCCAGAATAGCAGGCCGGAAGAGCAGGAGAAAGGGGATAAAAGCCAGGAACACGGACAGAGGAGAAGTCAGCCCCGGGGACAACTCAGGGACGCCCAAAGCAGCAGGCCAGAAGAGCAGGAGAAAGGGGATTAAAAGCCAGGAAGCCAGACAGAGGTACAGTCAGCCACAGGGAC
>NW_006921725.1:5381857-5382497 GCF_000298275.1 Orycteropus afer afer | reverse complement strand
AAGTTTGGGCAATCCTACTTCCGTAGTGATACTGCCTCAGAAACCCAAGGAGGGGTCGCTATGAGTTGGGGTTGACTCCACGGCACATAACAACAACAACCATTTCTCGGACACTACCATTCCTTGACTGCTAACCAGAAGGCTTGTGGTTTATACCCACCAGCCACTCCACAGAAGGAAGGTTGGGCAATCTACTTCCATAATGATACTGCCTTGGAAACCCAAGGATGGCTCGCTACGTGTTGGGTCCGACTCCATAGCACATAATAACAACCCTTCCTTCTTAGGAAATCCCCATCTGTTTCAAAACCCTTAACAATTCCAGCAGAATTTTTGCTTGGGGGGACAAAGGCTAGCCTTGCTTCATTCCTCTTTGTCTCTGCTCATAAGCTACTTTCTTTTTCTTTTAGTAAAAGCTTTGTTTGTGTGGAAAGCCTGAGCTTATCCTGGTCATTCTTGGTCAGTAGAAGACAAAAGCCTGATGGAGCCAACCCCTATTGGGAAGAGCTCCCTGGGACAGTTGAAATATTCAGCTGCTAACCAAAGGTTGTTGTTGTTGTTGTTATGTGCCGTCAAGTCGGCCCTGACTCATAGCGACCCCTCCTTGGGTTTCCGAGGCAGTATCACTACGGAAGTAGGA
>NW_006921725.1:5357797-5381667 GCF_000298275.1 Orycteropus afer afer | reverse complement strand
ACCCTCCAGCCAATCCATGGGAAAAAGATGAAGCAGTCTGCTTCCATAAAGATTCACAGCCTTGGAAGCCCTATGGGGCAGTTCTACTCTGTCCTGTTGAATCAATATTAATAGCAATTGACTTGATTCACTGGATTTAATTTGGGTTTTATGTGCTGTTGTACCTTTTTCCAAAGCTCTTTTAGATTTGGAAGTTTGCTTCCCCTCCTTTTGATCTTACTCCCTGCAGCCCATAGTTGGGTATTCAGAACACAGTGATTGTGATATCTTGGCTAATAGGTCTCTGCTCAACCTCACACTACCTTCAGTCTGTTCATTGCTGGGCCAGAGTGCTTGACTCTCCTTAGTCACCGGTTCCATCATTTTTTCTTCTCTTTCCTGTATTTTTCAGAGTTGATGCTATTGACTATTTTGTCTCTGATTTCCCCATGCCTGATCCTTTGTCATTTTATACTGAGTAAACAACACCTATTTCACTTCATGGACTTGCTGTGAAAAACCAAATGAAATGTTCTTTGACTATTTGAAAAGTAGGTATGGAAAGCTTTATAAACAGATGTTGGTTTTACAAAGCTATTTAGTATGAAAGTAGAAAAGATAGGCAATTTGTTTGTGAAACAAGGTATAAATATATTATTTATAAAACTGGAACATAAAATGTTAGCAATTCTATAGCATTTAACAACAATGAGAAATACATTGTTATCAGATCAATTATTCCTTGTAGTAATCATGAAAAATAAAAGGTAATAGAAAGCAATTTTTGTTTAGCTGTTCAGTGTATTAGAGATATGCAATTAGATACAAATATTTAGATATTCATGATACATAATAATACATACTCAGTCACCATCCCAGGCTAGGTACATATTATGTGGCAGGAGTGTAGACTCTGGACTAGATCACCTAGGTCTGAATTTGGCTCTTCTACTTAGTAACTGACAGACTTATTTGCCCTCTTGTTTCTCATCTGTAAAATGGGGTTAATCACTGTCATCAAGTCGTATCCTACTCATAGCAAACCCCAATAGGTTTCCGAGGCTGTAAATCTTTATGAAAGTAGATCATCTAGTCTTCCTTCTGTGGAGCAGCTGATAGGTTTGAACTGTTGACCTTCTGGTTAGCAGTCAAGTGCCTTAGTCACTACACCATCACAGCTCCTTTGAAGAAAATTAGAATACCTATGTTTTGGGGTTATTATGAAAATTAAATGAGTTACTATTTACAAAAGTAGAAAAATACCTGACATGTATTAAACACTACATAGTTGTTAGTTGAAATTGCATTACATCAGGACATCAGAATGAAAGGTGAAAAGTATAGCCATACCTTCTCATTTTTTTGCGTCCAAGATGTTTAGCATCAGGCTCTTTGTGAATAATTAGATGGTAGGCATTGCCTCTGATTTACAACCCTGGCTAAACTATCCTGGTGAACATCTTGGATTGAGCTGAATGAGGATGGTAAGGAACAGCACACAATAGTCTGGTTCTTCTGGTTCTAAATGCTTAAGACCATTGGAGCCAGTCCTGGGTTCTTACCTTGGCTCTACCCTTGGCCAGCTATATGGATAATTTATCACACTTCCCAAGCTGGAATACCCAGTTGTTGTGGCTGTGATGTAGGATAGTGCAGGAACAGCACCAGAACAGGGTGCCTGACAAGTAAGGTATACACATAGATGTTAGTTTCTATTCACTTAGGCTAACTACATAAAGCTCTGCTTTGTTTCAAGTATCTGGCTTTGCTTTAATGACTTGGAAGAAACAGCAGATTTCTTTTCCTTTTTGCAAATATTTTAGCACTTAAGCATTTGTCATTCACACAGTTGTTACATAGATAACAAACCAAGCCTGAGCTCTACTTTAGCAGGGTCTGTTCCTGGGGAAATAGCATGTCTATTTCCACTCTGCCTCATCTGCCATGTATATTTCAGTTGTTAATTAGAGATGAAAATGTTTCCAAGTTTTCTTCTTCCCTAGGTATTGATCTTTTGGGTGAACACAAAGCCTTAACCCCTTAAGCTTTATCAACATGCTTTCTCTACCTTATCAATGCAAATGGATTTAGCATGTATTACCAGTATTTAGATCTTGACTTCTTTCTGCTTCTTTCTCTGTTAAAGCAATCTGTCTAGCTGCAAAGCTCTTGTTAAAAGAGATTATATGATTGTTTTTTTGGAATTATAATCTATTTGAAGAAGGAGTAGCTACACACTTGAGGATTTAAAATGATGTCTCAACAGGAAGCGGCTTCTCTGTTGTAAACCTGATTTTTTTTTTTTCATTTCTTTATTAAAAAAAAAAAATCCAGATTTGATCACATTACTGCCAGGACATTTCATTTTATTTAAATGCAACAACACAAACATCACTAATCTGGTTTCCCCAAATTCATTTGTGTACTCCCTGTCAACAATGGTTTTATCAGCCATCAAAATCTAATTGAAATGGCAGTGCAGCATGTAGTCATCCAATAATTATAAAATAAACAGACGGAAAATTCAGATGCATTTGAACAAAAGCCATCAAAGTAACATAAACAGGAGAAAAGGTAATTAAAGAGCTTTTTCTCTTCAGCTTTCAACATTACAGGTTTATTTAAATGTAGCTCTAGCAGAAGACCAGAGGTGGATTGATTGACCAAATTTGTTGGCTGACGTGATTCTAAAATGTGTTCCCTTAAAAATGTGGTAGAGAAATTTAAAAAGCCCGATAATGACTGAACCTCAAAAGCACACTTACTTTCTCTACCAAGAACTTTTGTAGTATTGTGCCCATGTGACAGTTAAGAATAGATGACAAAAGGCATTGCCTTTTATCATCTGAGCACCAAATCTTCAGAGGTTTGGGCAAATAGAACAATCTGGTCCTTGACTATAAAATTGTGACGTCAAAAGGTCGTTCAGCACCAGCTGCTAACCTCCACTTGGGTTTTCACCTGCTGGAGAAAAAGAAGCTGCCTAACTATCAGAAGCTGTAATGTATGAAAGCAAGCAGTTTAGCAATAAGAGATTCAAACTTTTGAAAGAGAGGTAACAAAGCCCTAAGAATAAGCCCTGGTCATGAATGTATATATAGTCTTAGGGCTGGTTGGCATAGCAACTATTTCTGAGAACCCTGGTGCTGCTTAAGTAAACAGCTGAAGCACAGAGCATGCCTCAGCTAAGCTGGGTCCATCTGTAGTATCAGCATGTGAGCATCAGAACAGGAACATTTTCTCCACTGAATCAATGATATTTTGGTATCTCCTCCTAATAATTCTATTGTTCTCAGTATTTCATCACAAGCTTCTAGTTCTCTTTATGATTACACATGGCCATTTTGTTGAACAACCCTGATGTAGGTAAATCTTACTGAGATGGTTTTGGGATAACTACAAAGAATCTTTGCTCCATATCTTTCATCTGTTAGTTACAAAGAATGTCCAAGGGAAATGAAAAGATGATTCAACAAAAACTCATTATGATGACCCAACAGAAACAATAGCTGCTGATGTTTTCATTTTAAATTCAATACACTGGGTAATTGTTTAGGTTTTGGAATCAGACAAGATTGGGTATAGTTTCTTGGCACCACCATGGAAATCAGTGTGATATTAGGCATATTACTGCACGTTTCTGTAAATTGTTTCCTCACATGTAAAATGAAGATAGTAATAAATGCCTCATGGTATTTAAGAATTGAATAAGATAATGTATTTAAAACGCTCAGCACAGTACTCAAGAAATGATAGAGCAAACAGATACTGCTGCCCTCTCCATGGCTTCCCCCTTAATGGCCATTACACACAATCTGATGTGTTCAGTGTCCATTCTTTCCCCCACAGTTCAGCAATAAATCCTGACTTATCCAAGCCAAGCATGGTGATCTAAGTGATTGGTTTAGGGTGACATGTAACCTAGTTGTGGTCACTGAGATAAGAGGGGAGGTCTGCTGGACAAATAGTGGTAAAACAATTAGATGTGTTTGCGGTAGAATAGGAAAAGGCTCCCAGGACTTTCAAGGTATTGGAGTATACAAAAAGACACATTATGAGAGGGTCTTTTTTTTTTTCATTTGCAAGTGGGTATCCTTAAATATTTGGAATTTGTGAGTAACTATGGGAAATTTCTATTTGGGCTGGACTTCATTTATATGTGACACTCTTCTGGACCTAGACTATGTAGACTAAAATTTTCTAAGTATTTTTAAAATACACATTTTTTTAAATATGTGTGGTAGTTATGTTTTTAATATGTGTGGTAGTTATGTTTGGCTGGGCCTGGTTGAGTGGCTGGGCAGCTGGTGGTAGTCATTCCCCATGATGAGACTGGCAATCAACTCCATGGTGGGATCTACCACAAGCGGCTGAGTAGCTGCCTTTGGGTATGTGGTCTGCTTCCCATACATAAGCAGCAACTTTGGGAATGGTCTCTAGCCTATGGCACGTTTGGATGCTGCATGTAGCCGTGTTGTTGCTCAGCAGCCTGCTATGCTCTGCAGACCTTGGGACTTACAATGGATTTAAGTTAATGGACTGTTGTGTGGTTAGGTAACATTGGGACAGTGTCTTTTTACTTGTCAACCTTGGGGCTTCCCAGCCTCAGCAGCCAGCAGCTGTCTGAGTGAAGAAATGCCTCTAGCTCCAGTGGGCCAGGAGCAGGAGGAAGAGCTGGACCCCAAGGTTGAGGGGCTTTCCCCCAGCCCCTAGAGCCTGGCATTTTGAACTTGGACTTGAAGCCTCCAGACTGTAACAGAATAAACTCCTGTTTGTTAAGGCCATTCTATTTGTGGTATATTCTTGTTAGAGTGGCACTAGGTAACCAGAACAATATGTAATTCAATAACTCACTGGTATCCTTTTTTCTATGGAGAAAGGATACAAGAGATGTGCTCTATCTCTTGGAAACTTTTGAGTTCTTCCTTGAAAGCCCTTCCAGATGCTTGTGAAGGGTTGTAACTGATAGATCCTTTCTTTCCTGGGAAGTCTGCTGTAGGCCACCCGTTTCTCAGTGAAAGAAGAGACTTTACTGAGAAAGCAGCACTTCTGAAGTCAATTTGAGTCTCTTTTATTGACATGAAAGGAACTGTGCTTCCAGAGAAAAATGAACTGAGAATCATCAAGAACTTCTGAAAGTTGGGAAAAGAAGACTTCTGTGTGCTTTATATTCAGAGTCTTCTTCCTTGATCCCCCTTATATATCTTTGCCCAAAAGTAGTTCTTCTAAGTCCAGAATGATTTATTTTTATACCATTTTTACCTCTGATAATTTTAAAGCTTTATGTTTCTAAGAATTTAGAGTGTTTTCATGAATCATATGTTTTTCTGATTATTGTATGCTTTTCTTACTTTTTAAAACTTGAGACTTTGCAAAGAAGGAAGCGATAACAAAGAATGAAACCTCACCCCTGTCTGTGAGCTATGAGTTTCTCTCCTCGGGAGTTTCACAGAATAATCTGTCACTAATATGATGCATGATATTGTCTTGGCAGTTTATTATTCTGAGGCAATAGAACATAACACATTGGAAGGAACTATCTTGATCTATTATATCAAGAATCCACAATTTAAAGCTCTGTCTATTTGGTAATGCAAAAAAAAAAAAAAAAAAATCCCTGATAGCTAGAAGGCTTTGTTGTATCTATAGTGATAAGAATATGGTCCTTTAAAAATATCTTAGTATTGTTACATTTTTATGCTATCTGCGTTCAGGGTGAAATTCCTTTTTTACTACCTTATATACTATAAATTTTGCTCCATTATATTTAATGTCTACAATAACCCTGTGAGGTAAATTATATAAATTCTTAATTCACAGATGAAGAGCATGAAGTGCAAAGGAAGTTAGGTGACTTGCCTATTGTCATATAGAAATGAGTGTCAGAAGGACTCAACCCAGGTCCTTTGAATCTTATATATTTCTTCTCCCCCCAACCCCAACTGCTTCTCTAACTGTGACTTGGCATAAGGCTAAGCATTTTACTCATAACCACTTTTGAGCCTAAAGTTATCTCTAATCTTTTTAGTTGAACTGTGGCATAACTTTGGAAAGGGAGATAGGTGGCTGGGTTTCTAATATAGACTTTGTGTGGTCTTACGCAGGTTTATTTAACCTCTCTGAGATTCACTCAGTTTCCTCATCTGTAAAATAAGCCATATCCCTAAGTGCAATAGTTCCTATTCTGGGTTGGAAATCCATCAATCCATGGTACCAAAGTAAAAATTCATAAAGATGAATTGAAAGAGTATTACTCAAGAGGAAGGTAGTGCCTCTATTCTACAAATAAGCATGGTGTTTTCATTATGATTTATTCATATTTAAGTCATGATAACATAATAAAAAATAATCACGATGAAATCCTTTTGTCAAAATGGGAAGGATAAAAAAGCATAAGACAGTAGTGTAGTGCCTAAGGCACTTGACTGCTAACCAGAAGGCTGGCGGTTCAAACCCACCGGCTGCTCCTCGGAAGGAAGATGGGGCAATCTACTTCCATAGTGATACTGCCTTGCAAACCCAAGGAGGGGTCGCTATGAGTCGGGTCTGACTCGATGGCACATAACAACAACAACAACAACAACAACAGCTAGTAAAAGAATAAAGGCCACTATCTGTCTAGGGTGGTTGGTAGCCCATCATTATTGCACCAGCAACTTGCCTGTTACAAGATTCTTAAAGTCTCCTTTCCAGAATGTAACCTATGAATTCTGAGATCATTTGTTAACATTTCTTTGAGAGGGTTTTTTCTATCTTTTTTTATTTTTCTGGTCAGAAACTGCAGAAGCTGCTGAAGCTGCAGATTTCAGTGTCACTGACCTCCCTTTGTCTTTGTTTGGCGGTTGATGAATCTTTGGGGAGAGGTGTCTGCAACACTGATAGAGAGTCAGAAAATAGAGCTTCTGTAAGCGGCAGCCCCGGACCTCAGATTTCTCTGAAAGCTGGGCTCTTGATCAGGCAAGCAGGGGCTTAATGATTTATGCCTTTATTCTCAACTCCAGATAAAGTTAGACTGTATCCTAAAGGTGAATAGGAAGAAAAGTTATTACTACACTTTGCTTGGTGATGATTAAATTCTGAGAGAGAGAGAAAAATGATTAAATAGTTTGTATTTGAAGTGGTTTTCGGATTTCATTTCTTATACATGATAATAATAGTAGAAGAAGGAGTCTTAGAACACATGGGTAGACCTCATCCTCTTCCCACCAGGCTTTCTTTATATTCAAGATTGCGGTCAGGATTTTGTGCTCTATTACTATTTTAGAGCCAGAATGGGGTGGGACCATTGCTCACCCCAGGTTTGGAATAAGCAGTTTTTTTTTTTTTTTTGCTTTGTTTTTAAACTCCCATCACTGTTTTTCTAAAAAGAAGTGATTTTGTTTTAATAAGCAAAATAAGAGATGGATTCTGTTAGGCCAAAGCAAACCCAAGCCACCAACATTTCAGTTAGCAACTTCCTCCGGGTGTCAAGCCCTGATGAGACAGCCTGATAAGACAATCGAAGTGACAGAACCCGCCCAGACTGGAAAGTCCCATGCAGTGGCAAGCTTCCTCTTGTGAAGCCCCCTCATGCTAATTAAGTGCAGACCCATGCTAATAGCTAATTGGACCCCACTATTTCCTTAGTGTCCCCACTTAGGTCCTCGACAAGACTATAAACCCTCCCCTCCCCAGCCAAGCAGTGCGACTTCTTGGGCCCCTCCCAGGGACCCGTGAACCTCGCCTGGGCCCCTCTTGGGGGCCCATAAACCTCCCCCAGAAACTCAGAATAAAAACTTCTCTTTAACCTCACTTTTGTGCGTCCTCTTCTCCTTACTGTGGCCTTACAGATTCAAGACCCCCCCTTTGGAATTCAGAATAGAATTAAGGGTCTAGGTTATAATTTCCCATCATTCTGAAGTCCCTGGAAGGTTCTGCTAGTTCTTGTAATTGGTTAGTCTTTTTATTGTAGATTCTGTAAGTACTTTCCCCTGGTTGTCTATTGCAATTCTATCTTGTAAGGCTCAGTACAAAAGAATATTGAATATATAGCGGACTGCTAAGAGAACAAACAGTCAATCTTAAAAGAAATACCACCAGAATGTCCTGTAGATGCAAGGTTGGTGAAATTTCAACTCGTTTTCTTTAAACACATTATCAGAAAAGACCAATCTCTAGAAAAAGGCATGCTGTTTTGAAAAGGAGAGGGACAGTGAGCATGAGGGATACCATCAATGAGATGGACTGACACAATAACGAGCGACAATGGACTCATACCATTGATCGTAGAAATGGCACAGGAACAGGCAATATTTCCTTCTGTTATACATAAGGTTGCCATGAGTTGGACCCCACTTGATAGCAACTAACAGCAACATCAGGTGGCAAGACCTCTCCTTCAGTGCAACTTTCTGTAAATAGAGCAGAACTTGGTACTCCACCCAGTTGCCCTCAGAACCTCTTACCATTTCTGTGCACTCTCCCTTGGCTTCAGTGTGTTTTCCTTTTTGACCGTTGGAGGCCTGCCTTCAGACTGCTGGTGCCCCTTTGTCTGCAAGCCCAGGTACTGGGCCAATGAGAACCTGGTGCCAAAGTTTGAATTCATCAATTTTGCCTCAGGACAAACTCTTAGGCATTAACTTATGTTGCAGACTTCTTATGCATGATCATGCTAAAGTGATCTTGTATAAGACTTAGAAATATCACCTTGGGTTGGCCTGTCCCTTTCCTCTCCCATAGTCCTTATTCTCTTGGCAGATTATTTTGAGGGCCCTTTTTTTTTTTTTTTTTTTAATACAAAGGAGCTTTGGTGCCATAGCTGTAAAGCATTTGGCTGCTCCCCAAAAGTCGGTGGTTCGAAACTACCAGCTGCTCCACAGGAGAAAGATGAGGTAGTCAGCTTCTGTACAGATTTACAGCCTTCAAAACCCTGTGGAGCAGTTCTACTCTGTCGTAAAGGGTCGTTGTGAGTTGGAATTGACTCAATGGCATGGGTTTTGGTTCTTAATACAAACCTTATCTCAGAACTGCTTCTGGGGAACTCGACCTACTGCACCACTTTTCTAGTATCCCCCCCTTTAAAAAATTATAATAACAATTACTAAATGGTGAAACATTAATTGCCATTTTACTTTCTCTCTTTTGACTTCAATGAGATTGTGATCCCTGGAACTATTTCTAATGTATACTATTTTGCTTTGTTGATTTTTGCATCATCCATTGCCAAAAAAGGTGTCCCTGCATGGTGCAAACGGGTAATGCACTTGGCTGCTAACCAAAAAGCTAGAAGGTTTGAGTCCAACCAGAGGTTTTTCAGAATAAAGACCTAGCAATCTACTTCTGAAAAAACAGTCCCTGAAAACCCTATGGAGCACCGTTCTACTGGGACACACATGGGATCACCATGAGTCTGAATCAACTCAACTCTATGGCAACTGTTTAAAAAAAAAATGCCAATAAGGTCTTTAGGCCTGCTTTATAATAAATTGTTTCAAGCTGCTAAATTTAGGGATAATTTGTTAGGCAGCAATAGATAACTAAAACAACTTCATACTATTAAATGTTGCAAACTAGCTAGGAAATCGTGCTTCCATCTGTGTCATTGTTGCTAAAAAGCAAAAGCTAAATACTATTCTTGATTTCTGTTGCTTTACTCCTCTGCAGTTGATTTTTCTTCCTTTCTTTTCCTTTTATATTTTTAAGTCCCTTCCTTTGTCTTCTGTTCACTGTCTTTGGTTTTATTCTACTTATTTATTTATTATAATAAATATTAATAAATTTATTATTTTTTAAAATTAAATCAATAAATATTATTATAACAAATATAAATATTTATAATAAATAAATAAATACTATTATTTATTATGGGAGCTCTGGTGGTATAGTGCCTAAGGCATTTATTTGATTGCTAACCAGAAGGCTGACGGTTCAAATCCACCAACCACTCCTTGGAAGAAAGGTTGGGCAATCTACTTGGGTAGTGATACTGCCTCAGAAATGCAAGGAGGGGTCGCTATGAGTCAGATCTGACTTAACGGCAGTGGGTTTTGGGTTATTTATTATAATAAATAAATAGGTAGAATAAAACCAAAGACAGTGGACAGGAAAAAGAAAAGTAACTAAAAATATAAAAGGAAAAGAAAGGAAAAAAAATCAACTGAAGAGGAGTAAAGCAATAGAAATCAAGAATAATATTTAGCTTTTACTTTTTAGCAACAATGACACAGATGGTAACATGATTTCCTAGCTAATTTTCAACGTTTAATAGTATGAAGTTGTTTTAGTTATCTATTGCTGCCTAACAAATTACCCCTAAATTTAGCAGCTTGAAACAATCACCATTTATTATTTGCACAGTTTCTGAGGGCCGGGAATCTAGGAGCAGCTTTATTGGGTGGCACTGGTACAGGGCCTCTCAAGAGGTAGCAGTCAAGCTGTTGGCAACAGCTGAACTCATATCAAGTCTTGTCTGGGGCTGAAGAACCCTTTTTGAAACTCACTCATGTGATGACTAGCAGGCCTCAGGTCCTTGCTGGCTATTAGCCCAGGGCTTCCTGTCATTACCACATGTGTCTGTCTCTACATGGTCTGCCTGAATGTCTTCCTGGAACAACAATGAGCTTCTGCCAGAGTGAGTGATCTGAGAAAAAGAGAGAGGGAGACAGAGAGAAATGTATAGAAATGGTGCCCAGGATAGAAGCTGCAGTCTTTTATAATCTACTCTGGGAAATGATAAACCATCACTTACGCCGTCGGTTGTTGGTCTCAGAGACCAATACTGGTACAGTGTGAAAAAGTACTACACAAGGGTGTAGAAGCCAGGAAGTGGAGATCACTGGAAGCCGTCATGGAGGCCGACTCCAGGAGAAGTGTAATACATACATTCATTTCTCCTAAATGATCATGAGGTTGATAATGACAGATCAAGGAAAGACTGTATATAAATTTTATTTTGGGTATTCCATTGTACTTGTCATATTTTTGTTATTGTTTGGTGCTACTGAGTCATAAAATATTCTCAATAAATATTTATGGATGTTAAATATCTACCAGTCTTTTAGGATGTTTTATCCTTAAAGAACGAACAATTGATAGATAGCTGTTCTTGAGTTAACTCCAACTCATGGAGCCCTCATGTACAGTGGAACAAAACAGTGCCCAGTCCTTCATAATCCTCATGATTGTGAGCATGTTAGAGTCCATTGTTGGAGCTATTGTGACATCCATCTACTGAAGGTCTCCTCACCCTCATTTCCAAGCATGATGATCTTCTCCAGTGATTGACTGATGCCTTCTGGTGGCATATCCAAAGCAAGTGAGTCAGACAAAATGCTATTGTGATCCATAATGTTTTCATTGACTAATTTTCAGAAACAGATAACCAGGTTTTTCTTTTGTCTGTCTTAGCGTGGAAGCTCCAGTAAAACCTGTCTACCATAGATGACCCAGCTGTATTTGAAATACTGGTGGCATAGCTTCCAGCATCACAGCAGAATGCAAGGCACCACAGTATAATGAATTGATGGGTTGTGATAAAGAGGAATAGGTCAATGATACGCATTAATGACAAAGTACTCTGCATCAGATACTGCATTGGATAAAAATTTGGGTACACTTAAGTCAATCTTCTCTCAAAATGTGTCATGGGTATGTCCTTTCCTTTTTATTTCTAATATTAAAACTCTAAAGCAAGTGCTTAGATGGCTGTAGCAGTTTCTCAATGCATCTTTCCTTTTTCTAAAGTCTCTTCATGCAGTATCACCCTTTCGTCATGCCATTATTGCTTAATGTTTCATTGTTGTTGTTGTTAGGTGCCATTGAGTTGGTTCCAACTCACAGTGACGTATGTCATAGTGACATATAACACATACAACAGAATGAAACTCTGCCCAGTCCTGTGCTATCTTCACAATCATTGCTATGCTTGAGCCCATTGTTGTAGCCACTGTGTCAGTCTATCTCATTAAAGATTTTCCTTTTTTGCTGGCTGGTGGCATAGTGGGTAAGGAATTTCGCTGCTAACCAGAAGACTGACAGTTCAAATCCACCAGCTGCTCCACAGGATGAAGATGAAGCAATCTATTTCTGTAAAGATTAACAGCCTTGGAAACCCAGTGGGGGTCACTATGAGTTGGAATCAACTCAATGGCATTGGGTTTGTTTGTTTTTCCATTACTAATAGAATGAAGTTCAATCTCCTTGATTTTTCAAAAGTGGAACTCATCTGTTCAAGTCTCTATCCCTTTGTTTCCATGATGGGCCCTTTGCTCCAACCTGGAAACATTCTCACTGTATTCCAATACATGCTAATTTTAAACACTTAGCTTGTTATTCTTGCTGTTTCCCCTACTGAATATTTCCTATTCTGTTATTCAATATCACCAAGTAATCACTGAGTCAGCCTCCTCAGAATTTCCTTATCCTCACCATCTCTGCCTTAGTTCAAGTGTGCAGCATTCTTAGAAGGATAATTAACTCTCCTTTCTATTTCTAGGGTTTTTTGCTCAAATTCATCCATCCTCCATATTGCTCCATTGTTTTTACAACATGTCAAACTGATGTCTTCATTCTTTTCTTAAAATTAGCAAAACATATCCAAGGCTTAGCATTTATTAAAAGCTAGTTGCTGTCAAGTTAACTCCAACTCATGTTGACTCCACATGTGTGAGGGTGGACCTGTGCTCTGTAGCCTTTTCAGTGTCTGTTTTTTTGAAAGTAGATTGCCACACGTTTTTTCCAAGGTACCTCTGAGGGGACTCAGACTTTTGGTTTGCAGCTGACTGCATTAACCATTTGCAAGACCCAGGAACTCCTGGCACTTAGTAAGTACTCAGTAGATGTCAATTACATGAATAACAAGTCCAGGTAAAACCCTATTCTCCATACAAACTTCCCAAGTGCTGTCTTTGACTTTGATCTTTCTCTGTTATGTATCTTATGTATCTTATGATACTTACTATCTGTATCACTCAATTTGATAAAGCTACTCAAATTTGATACTCAGTTCGATACTCAATTTCTTTAACATACTTCCTCCTATTATCACATAGGGAACTCTGATAGCATAGCGTCTAAGGCATTTGACTGCTAACCAGAAGGCTAATGGTTCAAACACAGCAGCCACTCCTCAGAAGAAAGACTGGGCAATCTACTTCTGCAGAGATACCATCTTGGAAACCCAAGGAGGGGTCACTATGAGTTGGAACCAACAGTGACTTTGGTTTGGTATCATCACATGGGGTCACAATAAGTTGAAAATTGACAGCACCTAAGAACCACATTATCACTTAATTATTTTTTCCTCATTCATTCAATGCATGTGTTGATTATTACTACGTGTCAGATACCATAATAAGTGCTGAGGATACAGTGATGAACAAAACTAGAATTTCTGTTTTCATGGTTCTGCATGGTGCAAGTGGTTTGCAGTAGGTTGTTAACCTAAAGGTTGATGGTTTGAACCCACCCAGTGGCTTCAGTGGGCACCAAGTTTCTGTTAATAGCAGTGGAATAATTTGAAAATGAATAGTGGAAGGCTGTCATTCGAACAGAACAAAGGGACACTGTATGGTTTAAAATCAAGAAGGGCATGCATGAGGGGTTATATCCTTTCACCATACTTACCCAATCTGTATGCTGAGCAGATAATCCAAGAAGCTGGAAGGTGTATGAAGAAGAAATCAGAATAGGGATTGGAGGAAGACTCATTAACAATACACACATGACACAACCTTGCTTGATGAACGTGAAGTGATCTTAAAGCACTTATTGATGAAGCGCAAAGACGACAGTTTTCAATATGGATTACATCTCAACATAAAGAAAATATAAATCGTCACAACTGGACCAATAACATACCAAAAAGTGGAGACAGGATTGAAGTTGTCAAAGATTTTATTTTACTTCGTTTCTCAATCAACACTCATGGAAGTAGCAGTCAAGAAATCAGACACTACATTGCACTGGGCAAATATGCTGCAAGGGACCTCTTCAAGGTATTAAAGAGCAAAGATGTCATTTTGAAGACTAAGGTGCACCTAATCAAAGCAATGGTATTTGTGGTAGTTAAGGTTATGTGTCAACTTGGTTGGTTTTGAGTGGCTGGGCAGGTGGATGTTGTTATTCCCCATGATGAAACTAGTAATCAATCCCATGGTGGAACCTACTGTGAGCAGTTTAGGGATGTGGTCTGCTTCCAGTATATAAGAAGATGCTTTGAGACAGGTCTTGAGCTTTTTGGCACATTTGGATCTTGCATTTGGCTTAGTCATCAGCAAGTGGCCTGCCATGTTGTCTGCTGATCTTGGGACTATCTCTGGACTTGACCTAGTGGCCTGTTATGTTGCTTGATAATCTTTGGGACTGTGCCATTTTACTTGTCAATCTTGGGTTTGTCAGCCTCAGCAGCCAGCAGCTACCTGTGTTAAGAGAATCCTCCAGTTCCACTGGGCTATGAGCAAGAGGCAGAGTATCGAGGGCCTTCACCCAGCCCCTATAGCTGGCATTTTGAACTTAGACTTCTAGCCTCCTAAACTAAGACAATAAATCCCTGTTTGTTAAAGTCATCCACTTGTAGTATTTCTCTTATAGCAGCATTAGAGAACCAAAACAAAATTTTCAGTCTCCTCATATGCACGTGAAAGCTGGGCAATGAATAAAGAAGACCAAAAAAAGAACTAATCCTTCTGAATTGTGTTAGTGAAGAATACTGAGAGTACCATGGACTGCCAGAAGAATGAACAAATCTATTCTTCAATAAGTGCAGCCCAAATACTCCTTAGAATCGAGAATGGCCAGACTTTGTCTCACCTACTTTGGTCATTGTGTTAGACTGGGTTCTCTAGAGAAGCAAAACCAGTAAAGCTTATATATATAGAGAAAGAGAAATTTATCTTAGGAAAATGGCTCACACACTTATAGAAGCTGGCAAGTCCAAAATTCTTGGATTAAACGTCAAGCTGGAGGCTTTTCCTGATACTCACAGCTGTAGGGCCTGAGGAACTTGAGGTTGGCAGGCAGTATACTGGCTGTTGACTCCAATGAATGACGAATCCAAGATTTGCAGGCCAAATGGTGGATTGTTCGCTCATGGACAGTTGTAGGCAGCACAACTGAATCGCAATCCACAGAAGAGTGTCTCTTTTCCCAGGATGTCCATAAATATACTGGAGGCAGGCCACAACCCTAGGGAAACTCCCTTTTAACGGATCAGTTGCTCAAGACATATTCATCTGATCCCATCATGGGAATGACCACATCACAACTGCTTAAACCACACAGAATTGTGGTCCAGCCAAGTTGAACACAGCTCCAGTTCTCACAGTCATGTTGTCAGAGGACCATTCTCTGGAGAAAGATGTCATGTTCGGTAAAGTGGAAATTCAGAGAAAAAGGGAAAGACCCTTAGCAAGATGGATTGTCACAGTGGTTGCAACAATGGGTTCAAGTATAGCAAGCATTGTGAGGGTGGTGCAGGATCAGGCAGTGTTACATTCTATTGTACGCAGAATCCCTATGAGTAGGAATCAACTTAAAGGCACCTAACAACAACAACAACACAATGATTACATAACAACATGATGAACATAACCAACTGCTTTTGTGAAAAATATCTAATTGGCAAATGTTAAATATTTGTTATATATATATATATATATACACATACATACTCTGGTAGCATAGTGCCTAAGGCACTTGACTGCTCACCAGAAGGCTGGCGGCTCAAACCCACCAGCCACTCCTCGGAAGGAAGGTTGGGCAATCCTACTTCCTTAGTGATACTGCCTCGGAAACCCAAGGAGGGGTCGCTATGAGTCGGGGCCGACTCGACGGCAAACAACAACAACATATATATATATATACCCCAATAAAACAATTTAAAAAAAAGTCATTGGAAAGAAACCTTAAAAGTGATATCTAGAAAAGTAAGAAACAAGTTAAGGTACAATAAGCCACCTACATAAGGGCTCCTTCTTTATACCAAATCCATTCTTCATATAATTTACAGTTTGCCTTTTTGGCAATAAGAGTAATCTTTGCTTTTTAGGAGACATATACAACAGAATCTTCTCCTCAGGGCAAAGTGCTCTGATTTTCTGATGGGGAAGAAAAGTCTGGTGAAAGGCTGCTGGGTGTGTATGAGGAAGAGGAAGTACCAAGAGTTCTGTTTTCTCACCTCAGTTGAGATCTGTCTTAGGCTGAGTTTTCTAGTGAAGAAAATCAGTGAAGCCTATATATAGCCTATATATATACATACACACACACACCAAACTCACCTCACTGCTGAGAAGTCAGAAGTGACTCATAGCGACCCCTCCATGGGTTTCTGAGGCTCCCTTATTATGTATGTGTGTGTATATATATACACACACATACAACATATAGTATGTATATATACATAGTATATATTATATATGGGAGCTTTGGTGTCATAGTGTCTAATGCATTTGACTGCTAACCAAAAGGCTCATGGTTCAAACCCACCAGCTGGTCCTAGGAAGGAAAATGGAGCAATCTACTTCTCTAGAGATAGCGCCTCCAAAATCCAAGGAGGAGTTGCTATGAGTCAAATTGACTCGATGGCAATGAGTTTGGCATATGTATGGAGAAAGAAAGATAGAAATTTATCTCAAGGAATGGCTCACAGAGTTGTAGGGACTGGTAATTTCCAAGCTCGTGGATCAAACTTCAAACTGGAGGTTTCTTACTCATGAAGCTTCAGGGGCTGATGAACTCAAGACTGTCAGGCAGTATAGCAGGCTACTGGCTTCTGAGGCTAGAGAATCCAAGATCAGCAGGTAAAATGGCTCACATGCTGCAAAGGCAACAATCCCTAGATTGGTAGGCAGCACAGCAGGCCACTAATTCAAGTCCAGGAACTAGAGATGGTGATGGGCCAAACGCAGGATCTAAAATGAGCAAAAAAGCCAGAGAGCTTTCCCAAAGCTTTTCCATATATACTAGAAGCAGGACATCCTTTGAAGGTAACTTCCTTTGAACTGATTGGCTGCTCATAACAGATTTCATCATGGAGGTGATAACATTGTATCCAATGTCATCATGTTGAATAACTTCATCGTAACTGCTAAGCCATTTAGAATCATGGTCAAGCCTAGTTGACACACAACCTTAACTACCACAAGATCCAATAGTTTAGGTGGTGGCAGTTTTCTGCAAGCTTTTCTCAATGTGAAAACGCAATGGAGATCTTTTAAAAGCCATCTCTTGAGCTAATTGGTTTCAGGATCAGGTGAAGACTGCTGGGTTACTTTCAACCTAGAAGAAGAAGAAAATAAGAATGATTAATATTCTGGGACTATTTCACTCTGGTAGACCCTAAAGAGTCCAGTTACTTTTCTAGAATCTTTATCCTAACATTTGTGCTCGCTATTTAGAAAGGGCTATTGTCTCCCATGTTTGATTTCTAACACATGACAAAGTTTAGCCAATGGAGTTCGTATCATGGATCTCAGAGGTTAATCTTTTCCCTTTCTTGTCTTCTTTTCTTCCCAGACATGCATTCATTTGACTGGCAGCCTGGAAAATTGAAAAATACCACAGGGGTTATTAAGGTTGAAATCTTTCTGCTCTTTGAAGCTTGGTAAGCTAGTTATTGCTGCACCTATAATATCAAGGCATCAGAATCGCACGTATTGTTCTTAGCTTGCCTGACACAGGCCCATATCAACTGTAACACCCAGAGAGAATGAAGGGGTCTCAAGATGTCATTTGTCCACTCTGAAATATATCCCTTTAGTCGATTAAGACAGAGTTTCTGAAGTTATTAGAATGTGCTCTATTGTCTTTGTGCACACACATTTGATTTACTTTTGTTCTTATTAGAAAGGTAAGCCTAGAGAAAAGGAGAAAAGAGAATCTTCCATAATCCGTATTTTTATAATTGCCTGATTGCACGTTTACTCTTTGAAGAGTTTCCTGTTTCTTTAACTATTTACCTGGTTCTTTGATGAAATGTGTATTACTTCCCTGGCCGGGTAGACCAGGAAGCAGCTTCTGGCCTATCATGTTTATACTGCTTTTGTCTCCCTCTGAGCATTATGGAGTGTTGAGTCTGTCTGTAGGATGTAGATATTATTTTAATGAATCTTTTTACCCCCATTTTTTCCATATTGTGTAAATTGTATTGAGTCATTATGATGTTAATATATAAATATTAGAAAACCATTGGGAAAAAGTTACTGTGTAATTGAGATAGCCTATTTTCCAACGTTAATAACTTCCTCATTATTTTTTTTCTCCATAAAAATATTGAGGAAGTTAAATCCACATTATAAACTTATAAACATTTATTTTAAAAAATGAAATCATTTTACATCCAACCTTAATAACAAGAAACATTACTACCTCTCAACTGAAAAACTGCTATGCATGGTTTAAACAAAACATAGTAAGAGAAGAAAAATACCCGAAAGCCAAAGTTCTCTGAGGTAAGAAAAACTTCAAGGAGATTCTTTGAGAGAGAGAATTTGTTTCTTTCTATGTAGCTTTAGGGGAATAATCTTTTTATCATGTTGCCCCAGGCAAAGGTTTCCATATTAGTAGTAATACCTGTTTTTGACTAAGAGAAGGAAAATGGAAAATTATCTACAATAACATCAAACCCTGATCATGAAAGTGAACTCAAATTCTGAACTTTTTTGCACATACAGTACTGTGTTGTCAGTGATGGCAAACATTGACATACTGGTAGCTAGATGGGTGGATAGGCTGAACTATTAGGTATGTCTATGCAGGGGGGAGTATGCCTGTGACCACATGTAGGGTTGGCAGACAATGTTTCTACAAGTGTATTTGTATGTTCTGTAAGAATTTCCAGGTATATAGTAAAGCTGTCAGGGGACAAGATTGTAGTCACTTCTTGGCCATAGCCAAGCAGGGAGTGAGTTGTTGGACCTGTGGGCTCGGGGCCCTGGTCACTGGGGATATCAAGCTCAATTGGTACAACATACTAGACAAAAACATTGTTCCACATCCTACTTTGGCAAGTAGCAACTGGGATCTTAAAAGCTTGCAAGCATCCATCTAGGTGCAATGATGGTCACTCCTCGTTCAGAGCAAAGAATGAAGAAAACCAGCCAAAGCTGCATGGAAACAATTAGTTCAAGAAACTGGTACACCATGTGATCCTCAGCCTATACAACTATGAGACCAGAAGAACTAGATGGTGCCCTGCTACCACTGTCAACCACTTGGAGGGTAATCTCTGTAAGAGATCCTTGATAGAGTGGTAGAACAATGTGGACCCAAACTCAAAATCAATAAAAAAAAAAAAAAAAAGGACCAGATTTGCTGGTCTGAAAAAGCCTGGTGGAACCACTGAGACTATGGCCCCTACCTGTTCTTCTGGTCTGGAATTGAACCCACTCCTGTGGCTTCCAGCCAAACAAAAGATAGGCATATGAGCTGAACATTTACATTAGGTAGATAGGCTTCTTGGAGAGATCAATCATGGGAGAATAGAAGAGCTATGTATGCACAGGGAGATGACTCAGGGGGCAGGAGTGCATGGGAGGGAAGGACACAGGAAAGAGGTAACTATGGGGAAGAAGTGGAAAGAGAGCTGTTGCATTGTGGGAAATCACAGTCAATGTCATGAGACAAAGTGCATGTGAACTGCTACATGGAAAATGAATTTGCTCTGTAAACTTTCACCCAAATCACAATGATTTTTTTTTTTTTTTTTAAAGTGAACTCAAATTCATGTCCTGCTTCAAAAATTTCATACATATAATTGGTTTACTATATTGGTACATCACTCAGAGTCCCAGCAGAAAACAAAATTCACTCCAGCTGGTCCAAATGAGGAGATTTAATAAAAGAGTAGTAAATATAGAGAGATAAAGGAGCTCTGGTTGTGCAGGGGCTAAGGCATTTGGTTGTTAACTAGAAGGTCAGTGGTTCTAACCCACTAGCAGCTCCTCAGGAGAATGATGAAGCAGTTTGCTTCTGTAAAGATATATAGCCTTGGAAACCCTATGGGGGAAGTTCTACTCTGTCCTATAGAGTCTGTATGAGTCAGAATCAACGTGATGGCAGTGGGTTTGGTTTTTGGGATAGAGGGATAAAGAGCCCTGTGGTGTGGTCTTTAAAGCCCTCTGCTGCTAATCAAAATATTGATGGTTTCAACCCACCCTCCACTCTGCAGAAGATGTGGCAGTTAATTCTTGTAAAGATTTACAGCCTTTGAAACTCAACAAGACACTCCTACTTTGTCCTATAGAGCTGCTATGAGTAGGAATTGGCTTTATAACTGTGGGTTTGATTTGGATAGAGGAATAGACTGGGATTAATAAAGGGAATGCACAAAGCATGGTGATAAAGCATGGTGCCATTACCACACCTAAACCTGAGGAGAGAAGGGAAGGAAATAGTGCAACTGGAGCCCAACCATTGCAGGAACTGGAGAAAGGGCTTCAATCTTTGTGAGTGGATGCAGCTGCCTCCACAGATGTGGTATAGAAACAAGGAAAGCTGCTCATTTCTTGCTGGTGTATCCTGTTGGCCAACCTCATCCAGAAGTCATCTAGAAAGGGAGCTCAGGAGATGCAGTCTGCAGGGATTAATTTACTTCAGAGGTGGGGTTGGGGGGAGGACATCAAATTAGGGCAGAGAAGGAAGGCAGGGGAAATGGAACATATCCAGAAGAATTAGTTTCTGGATCACAAAGGAGTTGACATTGTTGTCTAAATAACTGAATTACTATTAAAGATTAATACTTTATATCCATCATAAGAAAGAAGCTAGAAAATGTCCTTATTTATTTCACATGGGATGAGGATTTCAAAATACCATTGGCAGAATTTTCTTCTTGCTTTGCAAAAATATTCAAAATTTTATCTACTAATTTAATATTCAGGAGCTCTGGTAGCATAGTGGCTAAGACGCTTGCCTGCTAACCAGACGGCTGGTGGTTCAAACCCACCAGCCACTCCTCGGAAGGAAGGTTGGGCAATCCTACTTCCGTAGTGATACTGCCTCGGAAACCCAAGGAGGGGTCGCTATGAGTCGAGGCCGACTCGACGGCACATAACAACAACAACAATCTAATATTCATATAGTAAACTACCATTTCCAAAGAACTTTTCGTAGACAATACCTTGTTTAACTCTAATGAAAATCCTAAGTGGTAGGTAATATTTTGTTCATTTTACAGATGAGAAGACTGAGGCTTAGAGCATGAAAAGACTTTCCCAAGATCCCAAAGCAGAATTGGTAGCATCAAAATACATGTAAACCTAAGTCTTCTGACTCTAGATTCCAAGGTCTTTATATTTCACCATTGTGTCTTTTTAAAATAAGAATGTCATCAGCTTCTGTTGATAACCCATATGCTGAAAGAAGAACAGAACTGTCTGTACCCTGCAGAAAACTGTATTTGCAGGGCAACTGGCATCTTCATGTCAAGTCAGCTCAGTTTCACAAAGCAAACTGGTTGAGTTGATTCTAACTCTATGTGTCAGACTAGAACGGTGCTCCATAGGTCTTTTCATGACTGATTTTTAAGAATTACATCATCAACCTTTTCTTCTGAGATGCCTCTGAGTGGACTTGAACCTCCATCCATTTGATTAGTAGCTGAGTGTGTTAATCTTTTGCACCATCCAGGGATTCCTCGCGAAACAAAGCGTCAAACTGAGGAGAATGAAGTGATGCAGGGAAGAGCAAGAGAGGATTTGGGAGACAGAGCATGGAAAGATAGCCTGGGGCAATGGTAAGAATTAAGGAGCTTTTTGTAAGGAAAGGCAGTATGGTGTTGCAGTGGTTAAGCACTGACTGCTGACCTAAATGTCACCAGTTCCAAGCAGTTGCTCTGGGGGAAAAAGAAGTGATAGTCTGCTTCTATAAAGATTGTTGTTGTTGTTAGATGTTGTTGAGTTGATTCCAACTCATGGAGACCCTATGTGCAACAGAATGAAACACTGGCCGGTCCTGTGCCATCCTCACAATCATTGCTATACTTGATCCCATCATTGTAGCCACTGTGTCAACCCATTTTGTTGAGGGTCTTCCCCCTTTTCTCTGACCCTCCACTTTAACAAGCATAATACCCTTCTCTAGGGAATGGTTCTGATCACATGACCAAAGTAGATGAGATGAACTCTGGTCATTCTCACTTCTAAGGAGCATTCTGGCTGCACATATTCGAGGATAGATTGTACATTTTTTCAGCAGTCCATGGTACTTTCAGTATTCTTTGCCAACATCACAATTCAAAGACATCAATTCTTTTTCTGTCTTTCTTTTTCTTTGTGCAGCTTTCAGATGCATATGAGATGGTTGAAAATACCATGGCCTGGGTCAGGTGCACCTTAGTCTTCAAAGGGACATCTTTGCCCTTCAACACTTTAAAGAGGTTTGCAACAGAAGTACAGATTGCAGTAGATTTGCACAGTCCATGCAATATGATGTCAGAATTCTTGACTGCTGCTTCTATGCATGTTGATTGTAGATCCAAGTAAAATGAAATCTTTGAAAACATCAATCTTTTCTCCATTTATCATGATGTTACCAAGTTGCACTGAAAGAACTGGTGAAAAAGAAGGCTTCAGGAATTGATAGAGGAGCTCAAGTGGCTCAGTGCATAAGACATTTGACTGCCAACCAGAAGATTGGTGGTTCAAGCACACCAGCCGCTCCATGGAAGGAAGATGGGGCAATCTATTTCCGTAAAGATTTACCACCTCAGAAACCCAAGGGGGTTGCTATGAGTTGAAATCCACTCAATGGCAGTGAGATTAGGAACTGACAGAATACTCATTGAGATGTTTCAACAAAGGATACATCTCTGGAGGTGCTTAATCATCTATGCCAGGAAATTTGGAAGATAGCTGCCTGGCCAACTGATTGGAAGAGATTGATATTTGTGCCCACTCCAAAGAAAGGTGATCCCACAGAATGTGGAAATTATCAAACAGTATCATTAATATTATACTCAAGTAAAAAAAATTGTTTAAATACAGTTTATTGAAATGTAATTTATATATGGTGAAATACACAAAACTAAAGCTAAAATGGCATGGGTCAAAGCATTTTTTTTTTTTTTGAAGTTCCCTCCCCATCTCTCCCTCCCCTGGTAAAGAACAAAGAAAGTTTCCTTCCATGTATAAACCTTTCCTTGACTTTTTATAATAATGAACTTATACTGTATTTGTCCTTCTGTGATTGACTTATTTCACTCAGCATAATGTCCTCCAAGGTCATACATGTTATGTAGTGTTTTGCAGATTTTATGTTATTTTTAGTGTTGCGTAGTATTCCAGTGTGTGTATGTACCATAGTTTGGTTATCAATTCTTCTGTTGATGGGCACCTAGGTTGCTTCCATCTTTTTGCTATTGTAAATAGTGCTGCTATGAACATGGGTGTGCATATATCTGTTTTACCTGGCTTTCTATTCTTTAGGATATATACCTAGTAATGGGATTTCTGGGTTAAATGGTTATTTCTAATTCCAGCTTTTTAAGGAATTGTCATACTTCTTTCCACAGTGGTTGTACCATTTTACAGTCCCATCAGCAGTGTATGAGAGTCCCAATCTCTCCACATCCTCACCAACATTTGTTATTTTGTGTCTTGTTGAACTTTGCTACTAGTCCTGGGGCAAGATGGGATCTCATTGTTGTTCTCATTTGAGTCTCTCCGACGGCTAACAGATAGTGAACATTCCTTCATGTACTTGCTGGCTGTCTGAATATCATCTTTAGTGAAGTGTCTACTTATATCTTTTGTCAATTTTTTAATTGGATTGTTAATCTTTTTGTTGTTGAGGTGTTGGAGTTTTCTATAAATTTTAGAGATAAAATTATTATGTATTAGTCCGTTATTGTAAAAGTTAAGGAAATGTTTATATATTGGAGGACATTTTCTTTGTTGGTTACCAGGGGTGGGAGGGAA
>NW_006921725.1:5351381-5352602 GCF_000298275.1 Orycteropus afer afer | reverse complement strand
GGTGGATTGTATTGTTTAGCTCTTCTGCATCTTTGTTGAGTTTCTTTCCAGTTGTTCTGTCTTTCAAAGAAAGTGATGTATTAAAGTCTCCCACTATGAGTGTGGAGTCATCTATTTGGCTTTTCAACTCTTTAAAAGTCTGATTTATGTATTTTGGGACTCTTTCATTTGGTCCATAGATATTTATTATGGTTATATCTTCATGTTCCATTGATCCTTTAATCATTAGATAATGACCTTCTGTATCTCATATGGTGGTTTTTGTCTTAAAGTCAATTTGATCAGAAATTAATATTGCCATTTGCTTGATATATCTTTTTCCAACCTTTGATTTTTAATCTGTTTTTGTCATTATCTCTAAGGTGTGTCTCTTGTAGGCAGCATATTGATGGGTTGTGTTTTCCTATCCAATCTGCAACTCTCTGTTTCTTGAGTGGTGCACTTAATCCATTAATATTCAGGGTAATTATTGATATGTTTGAATTTATTGCTGTCATTTTGTTATGTGTTTTTTCATGGTGTCCCTGGTTTCTTTGTTCCATATTATTTTCTGTGCTGAGTTCATTATTCTTATGAATCATGTTATCATTACCTTTGTAACTGTTGTTTTAGAATATGCTGAATATCTGTGCTTGTCCTCTTTTTTATTGTGACGTGAAGGTTTATCATTTTTCTTTGAGGTTACCCTATGATTTATAATTTTATCCCTAAGTTTAGAACACTCCATTCTATCTTACAACTTTCTTAACTTCCTCACCATTTAGAAGTTCTGTAACTACACAGTCTTTTCCTTCTTTTTGTTGGTAGTTGCCCTCACTCGCCAATTGATGTCTCTGATTTCCTGTTTACAATCTTGTAAGCTCTTTTTACTTTGGATATGTCTACAGCTGTGTTTTCTGCATTATGTCATCTTGTGTATTAATGGTTGGTTGTTATTTGCTATTTTTAGTTCTCTGTTCAAAGGACTCCCTTTACCATCTCTTGTAAGGTTGGTCTGGTTTTAGCAAATTCCCTTAGTTTCTATTTATCTGGAAATCTCCTAATTTCACCATCATATTTGAGAGATAATTTTGTCGGGTATATAATTCTTGGTTGAAAATTTTTCTCTTTCAGGGTTTCTTATATACCATCCTATTGCCTTCTCGCTTGCATGGTTTCTGCTGAGAAATCAGAGCTTATTCTTACTGGCTGTCCTTTGTAGGTAACTTTTTGTTTTTCCCG
>NW_006921725.1:5349051-5349576 GCF_000298275.1 Orycteropus afer afer | reverse complement strand
TATCAGAGAGTTCCAATGCTGCTTCTTCCTCAGGGATGTGTTCTGGGTCTATATCCTGCTCCCTTGTTTCTACCACTTTATTTTGCTTCTTTGTGTTGACTGTGATGATCTGTTTTTTTGAGACATCATGACATTGTTGTATTTAGATATCTGTTAACTGTTTGTGAAGAGCAGCCAAGGGTGATACAGGCTCTTCTTGGTAGTTTTTTATTGATGGCCCATTGGTGGTGGAGAAGGAGTTGGTGGCTCTCGCTCAGTAAGTGAAGTAGCAGGAGGTGTGGGTTAGTTGTGTCTTATGGGGACTGTTTTTGTCTCCCAGTCAATAAGATATGAATTACAATTGAATAACCCTCAAAAAACTAAAAGCCCATGGACAAAAAACACACATGTAGTCACACAGGAATAGTCACCAAAAATAGAAAAAAGGGAAAAAAAAGAAGGAAAAACAAGAGAACCTGCAATATCTGTGGATAGGGCACTAAGGGAAAAAAAGTAGGGAAGGAGAATAATAAATGAAGAAAAAAA
>NW_006921725.1:5332925-5348769 GCF_000298275.1 Orycteropus afer afer | reverse complement strand
GTACCTTTTCAGTCTTGCAGGTCCTGAGTGTCCTTGAGGTTGCTGGAAAGAACACCTTGGGGTGTTCTTAAGCTCAGGAATCTGCGAGAGTGCTGTCTCTTTAAATATCCAAAATAGTCAAGCTGCTTTTTAAACCTTCAAAATGGCGGTGTCTTCCAGACTGGCAAAAGTCCACAGCTCAGCCCACCTTTCTCTTCACCTTCTCTGTTTGTACCCCAGCCACCATGCATAGTCCTCTGTGCAGTCCGTGGCTAGCAGGGTGATTTTTAGGTTAATTCTTAGGTCCTACCACCACTTGGGAATCTCCAAGCTGTCTGTGCCATCAGGATCGTTCAGGATCATTGCCAGACCGCAGCTCTGTCTGTCTCCTTTTTTGGTATTTTCACGCAAAGTCTTCTGCTGGGATTTAGTCCACTTCTATATCCTTCCCTTCAAAGCTTAGGGGTCAAAGATTATATTCTGTGTCTGTGTTAATTGCTTTACCTTTTCTTTGTTGAAGAGGGTCTGTGCAGTCTTTCTGCCTAGTCAGCCATCTTGCAGGTTCTGGAGGTTCTTTTTTGACTCTTGCAGAAGTCTTTGAAAGCACATAAAAATTAAATTTTTAGAAAGGCCCATTCATCTGGTTTATCTTTCGCTGTTTGTGCCTTTTGGGTTATGCTTGACAGTCTATTTATGGCATAAATTAGGACCCCTAAATTTGCCCCTATTTTTTCCTTGAGGAACCTTACAGCTTTAGGTAGCACATTTAAGTCTTTGATCCATCTGGAGTTAGTTTTTGTGTATGGTCTGAGGTATGGATCTTGTTCCATTTTTCTGCAAATGGATATCCAGTTTTGCCAGCACCATTTGTTGAAGAGATCACCTCTTGCCCCTTTGGTGGATTTCAGCCCTTTGTCAAAAATCAGCTGACCATAGGTCAATGGATGTGTTTCTGGGTTCTAAATTTTATTCCACTGGTCTATGGGAGCTCTGATAGCACAGTGGCTAAGGCACTTGACTGCTAATCAGATGGCTGGTGGTTCAAACCTACCAGCCACTCCTCAGAAGGAAGATGGGGCAATCTACTTCTGTAGTGACACTGCCTTGGAAACCCAAGGAGGGGTCGCTATGAGTTGGGTCCGACTCGACAGCACATAACAACGTGTCTGTCACTGTACCAGTACCAGGCAGTTTTGACTACAGTGGCTGTATAGTAGGTTTGGATATCTGGGATTGTGAGTACTCCTACTTTGTTGTTCTTCTTCAATACTGTTTGGCTTGTCTGAGATCTCTTTCCTTTACATATAAAAGTAGTGATTTTCCTTTACATATAAAATTAGTGATTGTTTTTTCCATATCCTTAAAGAATGTTGATGGGATCTGGATTGGAATTGCATTAAATGTATAGATTGCTTTGGATAGTATTGACATTTTCATAATGTTCTATTGTCCTATCCATGAGCATGGTATGTTCTTCATTTATGTAGATCTGTTATGGTTTCTTGGAGTAGTGATTTGTAGTTTTCTTTGTACAGGTTGTTTGTGTCCCTAGCGAGACTTATTCCCAAGTATTTTATTTTTTGGTAGCTATTGTCTGGTAGCGTAGTGCCTAAGGCACTTGACTGCTAACCAGAAGGCTGGCGATTCAAACCCACCAGCCACTCAGAAGGAAGATGGCAGTATCCATAGTGATACTGCCCCGGACACCCAAGGAGGGGTCTCTATGAGTAGGGTCTGACTTGACAGCATATAACAACAACAACAACATTATAAATGGTATTGATTTCCTTATTTCCTTTTCAACAATCTCTTTGCTGATGTAGAGGAACCCAACTGATTTCTGGATGTGATCTTGTATCCTTGCACTATGCTAAATCTCTCTATTAGTTCCAGTAGTTTTTTTTTTTTTTTTCACTGAATCTCTTCCATTTTCTATGTATAGGATCATATCATCAGAAAATAGGAATAGTTTGACTTCTTCCTTACCAATTTGGATGCCTTTGATTTCCCTTTCTTGCCTTATGGCCGTGGCTAGGACTTCTGATACAATTTTGAACAGAAGTCGTGATAGAGGGCATCCTTGTCTGGTTCCTGTTGGAACCAGAATGGTTTCAATCTCTCTCCATTGAGAATAATGCTGGCTGTTGGTTTTGCATAGATGTCCTTTATTATGTTGAGGAATATCCCTTCTATTCTGATTTTGCTGAGAGCTTTTATCAGGAAAGGGTGTTGGATTTTATCAAATGTCTTTTCTGCATCGATTGATATGATGATGTGGTTCTTTTTCTTTGTTTTATTTATGTGATGAATACATTGATTGTTCTTCTAATGTTGAACCTTCCTTGCATACCTGGTATGAACCCCATTTGATCGTAATGTATTATTTTTTTGGTATGTTGTTGGAGTCTATTGGCTAGTATTTTGTTGAAGATTTTTGCATCTATATTCATGAGGGATATTGGTCTGCAGTTTTTGTCTTGAGTGATGCCTTTGTCTGGTTTTGGTATCAGGTTATGCTTGGTTCATAAAAGGAATTTGGGAAGATTCCATCCTTTTCTATATTCTGGAATATTTTGAGTAGGATTGGTATCAGTTCTTCTCTGAATGTTCGGTAGAATTCACCAGTAAAACCCTCTGGACCAGGGCTTATTTTGGTTGGTAATTTTTTATGACTTGTTCAATTTCTTCTTTTTTTTTATGGATCTGCTTAAAATTTCCACCTCAGCCTCTGTTAGTTTAGGTAAGTAGTATGTTTCTAGAATTCTGTGCATTCCTTCTAGATTTTCAAATTTGTTGGAGTATAGTTCTTCATAGTATCCTGAAATTATCCTTTTAATTTCCGTTGATTCTGTTGCGGTGTTGTCCACTTCATTTCTTATTCATATTATTTGTATTTCCTCCCTCTTTTCCTTTGTTAAATTTTCCAGTGGTTTGTCATTTTTTTTAAATCTTTTCAGAGAGACAACTTCTAGTCTTCTTGATTTTTTTCTATTGTCTTTCTGTTTTCTGTTTCATTTATTTCTGCTTGAATCTTTATTATTTCTTTTCTTCTGTTGACTGTAGGCTCCTTTTGCTGTTCTATTTCTAATTTTTGGAGATGTTGGGTTAAGTTGTTGATTTTGGCTCTTCCTTCTTTTTTGCTGTGTGCATTTATTGCTATAAATTGGTCTTTTATCACTGCTTTTGCTGTGTCCCAAAGAATTTGGTATGTTGTGTTTTCATTCTTGTTTGATTCAGGGAATTTTTTAATTTCACTTTTTATTTATTCTATTACACAGTCATTTTCAAAGGAGAGTGTTATTCAGTTTCTATGTGTTTCCTCTTTTTCCATTCATCTTCCTATTGTTGATTTCTAATTTTACAGCATTGTGATCTGAGAAAATGCTTTGAGTATTTCATTGTTTTTAAATTTATAGAGGCTTTCAAGTAAAATTTGCTGAAGGTAATTTAAAAATCATTGCAGGAGTACATCGACAAGGAACTTTCAGAAATGCAAACTAGATTCAGAAGAGTATGTGGAATGAGGCATATCATTGATGATGTCACATGGATCTTGGCTGAAAGCAAAGAATACCAGAAAGATGTTTGCTTGTTTTTATTAACTATGCAAAAGCATTCAGTTGTGTGGATCATAACAAAACTCATGGATAGCATTGAGAAGAATGGGAATTCCAGAACACTTAATTTTGCTCATGAGGAAAGTGTACATAGATCAGGAGGCTGTTGTTCAAACAGAATAAGGAGATTTTGCCTGGTTTAAAATGAGGAAGGGCGTGTGTCAGGGTTGTGTCCTTTCACCATACTTATTTAATCTATATGCTGAGCAAATAATCCAAGAAGCTGGACTACAAGAAGAAGAATATGCCATCAGGACTGGAAGAAGTCTCATTAACAACCTGCAATATGCAGATGACACAACTTCCCTTGCTGAAAGTGAAGAGGACTTGAAGCACATACTGATGAACATCAAAGACTATCGTCTTTAGTGTGGAGTATATCTCAGCATAAAGAAAACAAAATCCATAAAGATTATAGCCTTGGAAACCCTATAGGGAAGTTCTACTCTGTCCTACAGGTTCCCAAAAAGTAGGACTTGACTGGATGGCAATGGTTTTGGTTTTTGGTGTGCATTTCTGAGAGTTGTTGGAAATAGAGTATTAAGGATGTAAAGCAAGGCTTCCTAATAGTTAAGCAGAAGGCTGAAATCACTCTCACGGTATAATTCATGGATCACTTATATCAGCGTCACCTGGGTTGTTTATTAAAAAGTTGAATCCTGGATCCCACCTTGACTTACTGAATCAGAATCTGTATGAGATTCGGCATTTTGACATATCTTCTCTATTATAACAATTCCCCCTGCCCCCCCCCCACACTAAAGGTTGAGGACTGCCAATTAGAGAGTACATTTGAGAGTTTGACTCAAAAAAGAGGTTTGCAACAGAAGTACAGATATTTAGCCACAGCTCAGTTCTGCCATGGCTGATCATAAGCTGTCTGATTACTCATCTACCATCTTAACATCGGTTTCTTTACTTCAATCATAGCTTTTGAATTATCTTTTCAAAATATATTTTCTAATTTTATGCTTTAATAAACAAAGTATATAAACACAAATGAACTTTTCAGGTTCTGATAGTGACTTGAGTTACATATTTTCAACATCAATTATGGTAAGTGTTAAAAATATAAATGTAGCAAATTGGGAAATTGGATTGAAACTGTATGGATGCTAAGATTGCTTTTAAAAGGAGATCCTAGTACCAGCTTGTATTCTTGATATTTAATCTCATTTTCATAAAAGCAGTGTGAAGGATGGGCAACTGCAAGACCTCTAAGATAAGACAATATGGCTGCTTTTGCAAAATAAATTATCAACAGCTGATGAAGAAGTCATCTGCAAGATATTTTCTCATCACCACTAAAAGCTTCTCTTCTTTTTTTAAATCACTGTCCTCTACAATATTCAAAGCTTTATTTATTGTTTCAGCAGTAGTAATACAATATCTGACTTTAATTTCCTTGTCAGCTTGCTGGAAGACTCAAGTTTTTGGCTACAAGATATTCAGGGTATTAGTATTTATGATATAGAACAGAATTTTATTTTCATTGTTCTCACTGAAGGTTTGGTTGGTCATTTGGAACTTCATGTATAGGATAAGGATGCTCTCTACTTCTTACCCTGTGAGAGTGATTTCAGCCTTCTGCTTAACTATTAGGAAGCCTTGCTTTACATCCTTAATACTCTGTAGTAATTTCTGTAGCAATTTCCTGTAAATCATTATCAAATCAATTTAAGGCAAACAATTGGAAAGTGAAAATTAAATGTGATCACCTTTATTTTGGAGAAGTGTTTTCATAATGCCAAATAATCAATTTATTTACCTCCCCTGGTTCTGATCTGACCGGTATTGTGCTTCCTTATAGTGTCAGCTCAGTATGTACTCCAGAGAGCTGTCTTTAAAATGAACTATCCTAAGAGATGTTACCAGTGGACCAGGTTGTTACATTTAGAATAGCCCTAAATTTCTTTCCACTTGAATCCCATAACCTGAGTCATCTCTCAAACAAATGGTATTTCAAATAGTACTTAATAACCGTTGGAAGATAGTGGCTGAGGTTGGCTATAACCTAACTGTGAAGCTGTATGCTATGTGTACAGATAGGAGTTCCTAGGTTGTGCAAACAGTTACCATACTTGGCTATTAACCGAAAGGTTAGAGGTTTGAGTCTACCCAGAGATACTTCGGAAGAAAGGCTTGGTGATCTATTTCTGAAAAATTAGCCATTGAAAACCCACGAAGAATGTAATCAATGTCATTGAATTACACATGTAGAAATTGCTGAATTGCTGTATGTTTCTGCTGTGTATATTCTCAACAAAAATAAAATAACATATAAAAAAGAGAAAGAAATTAGAAAGCAAAAACAAATACCCCCCCCCCAAAAAAAACAACAAATGCATTACCTTCCCTATAAAAAAATGAAAGAAAATTCAGTGAAAAATACAGTTCTACTCTGACACACTTGAGGTCACCATGAGTTGGAATCAACTTGACAGCAACTCTTTGGTTGTCTGCTTCTTCTACAGATTGGCTTTGCTGATTTGTGGAAAGGCACACATACTTTGTGAATAATTAATTATCTAAGGTTGGGTTTGAGCCAACTGTACAATTTTCCTTTGCTATATGGGATTCAGAATAGTAAGCATATCATTTTTTTCTCCCTTGATGAAGATGGTCTTTTTGGTCAACCACAAGAATAAGACATGCTGGTTGATTTTTTTCCCCCATTAAGAGGTCATGTATTTGGTTAGGTCTATATACTCTGAGTTATCTTCTCAGCAAGGGCCATGGGTTTCTGTTGATTTGTTTACGCTCTCTTATCTAGTCCCTTCTGTATAAACATTTGCAATTTTGATTTGGCTGGCCTGGGTTGAAGCTACAGTCACAGCCGTGGAACTAAACCAAAATAAATAGCTTATTCCAGAATTAACTCAAGAGTTTGACCTCATTAGCAACACGTACTTCACTAGAGTTCACTGGTGTTAATCTTGTGACTAGTTTTTAAATTAAAGTCCTGGTCATTGGGGGCTGTTCCAGCAAATCCAGCAATTACTTTTTGAAATATCCATTATTTGTTTCAAGTAAATATTAAAAGAGACAGAAGAAAATACAAGTATTCCATTTTCTAGAATGAAGACAGCAGTGTAATCTCTGTAGTAATTTCCTATAAATCATTATCAAATCAATTTAAGGCAAACAATTGGAAAGTGAAAATTAAATGTGATCACCTTTATTTTGGAGAAGTGTTTTCATAATGCCAAATAATCAATTTATTTACCTCCCCTGGTTCTGATCTGACCGGTATTGTGCTTCTTTATAGTGTCAGCTCAGTATGTACTCCAGAGAGCTGTCTTTAAAGTGAATGATCCTAAGAGATGTTACCAGTGGACCAGGTCGTTACATTTAGGATAGCCCTTTTATTTGTTGTTGTTGTTATGTGTCGTGGAGTCAAACCCGACTCATAGCGACCCCTCCTTGGGCTTCCGAGGCAGTATCACTGCGGAAGTAGGATTGTCCAACCTTCCTTCCGAGGAGTGGCTGGTGGGTTTGAACTGCCAGCCATCTGGTTAGCAGGCAAGTGTCTTAGCCGCTATGCTACCAGAGCTCCTAGCCCTTTTATAGGATTTGACATTGACTTGGGAAGTACTAATCCTGGGACTGGTATGAAAAGAATTCTCAGCTACTCTTTAAAGTTTTAATTACATATATGCATGAGTGTATGTCATTTCTCACAACCAATTTTCTTGCCTTCTGTTACACTATAACTAGATAGCAGATGTTTATTATAAATTATATTTCTTTAATATGTAAGTAAAGACATGGGATTGAATTATTCCTATTTTGAACTTCTGCCTAAAACATGAAACCACACTAATATCAACTCTGCAGAATCTGTTTAAAGATAAGAACATCGGGGGTGCAATATTTCATGACTGAATGCTAACGCTTTTATATTGAAAGAAAGCTGTGAGGTAGGAAAAAATTGAAAGACTCTAAATGCACCAAGTCTAAAAAAGCCAACACATAAGCTAAGGGTATAAAAACTTCTTGTCACATTCATTTCTTCATTCTATCTATACAATAAGGGCACTATCAGCCTTTTGAGTTCTTTCAAAACTCTTGACTGGAAATTTGTTCACACACAATTAGGTATTTTTCTATTTTGTAAATAGAGCTTCTGTGTTCTTAATTTGATCATGACTTGAAATTAAATAAAATTAAAGAACAGTCTAAGAGTTTTCTCCAAAGTTATCTTTACTTGCACTATTAGCCAGAACAACAAAAAAGAACTGCTGATTCCCAGCCACTCAGCTGATAGTCACTGCTCTTTTTCCTTTTTCTGCTTACCATTTGAAATTTTGGCATATTTTCCCTCTCTATCGATATGAAACAGAAAAGCTTGACATAACAAGAAATTGAAACTATTTATATATTCCTTTCCTTGTAGTTTAAAACAAACACACGTCTCTGTATTCTAAAGCAGTGGTTTTCAAGAGGGGGCAGTTTGTCTCCCAGAGGACATTTGGCAACGTTGGGAGACATTTTTGATTATCATGATTGACGTGGGGGCTGCTGGCATAATGCCAGGGATGCTGCTGAACATCCTGTAATGCTCAGGGCAGCCCTCACAGGGAGAATTATCCGGTACAAAGTGTCAGTCGCGCCAAAGTTGACAAACTGCTCTGCAACAATAGCTTCCAAACCTTGCTTGACCCTTCTATCCATTCTAAATTTGCCCATCTCTGGCCTTTCCACTGCCAGAGGTGCACTGCTTAGTAACCCATTTCCTGGTTAACACTGACAATTCCACTCCACTCCACTAGTGGGCATAAAATCCTGTTGTCCTCAAGTTGATTTTGACACATAGCAACCCTATAGGACAGAGTAGAACTGCCCTATAGGATTTCCAAGGCTGTCATCTTTACTGAAGCAGACTGCTACATCTTTCCCTAGTGTAGTGGCTAGTGGGTTCAAGCCACTGACATTTTGGTTAGCAGCTGAGCGCTTAACCACTGTGCTGCCAGAACTCCTTGGGAGTAACATAGCCTTGTGAAATTCAAAGGGCTTTTAAAACAGTGTTAAAGCTTTTCCTCTTTAATTGTGGAACATTAACCTTCTGGGACCGCACCCCCCCCCCCTTTTTTTCCCCTGATTTTCTTCGTGTTTACCTTGCTGTTGTTAGTTGGAGTTAGGTCAGCTCCTGTTTTTGGTGATCCCACGTACAACAGAACAAAACATTGCCTAGTCCTCTGTCATCTTTATGAATCTGTTGTCACAACAACTGTGTATTTTGAGAAACTGTATAGGCTGAAAAACTTAGAGGGCTCATCTTCTCACTATATCAGACAATATTCTATTGTGATCTATACGGTTTTCTTTGGCTACTCAGGAGCTCTGGTAGCATAGTGCCTAAGGCATTTGACTGCTCACCAGAGGGCTGGCGGTTCAAACCCACCAGCCACTCCTCGGAAGGAAGGTTGGGCAATCCTACTTCCGTAGTGATACTGCCTCAGAAACCCAAGGAGGGGTCGCTATGAGTTGGGGCCGACTCGACGGCAAACAACAACAACAACAACAACTTTTCAAAGATAGATCACCAGGCTTTTCCTCCCAGTCTGTCTTAATGTGGAAGCTCTATTGAAGCTTGTCCGACACAGGTAATTTTGCTGTTTTTAAAATATTGGCGGCATAGCTTCCAGCATCACAGCAACATATAAGCCACGATAGTATGACAAAGTGATAAATGGGTGGTAGGATACTTTTCTTACCACAACATTTTTTTTATGTCTTTCTGTAGTGTCCCTTCTTATTTTCATTCTGTAGGTAGTTCTAATGTTTGCCTTCCTCTGTCTCTTTCATCTTTTTCATGCTCAGATACTCTTGACTCTCTTATTAGTTATATGCTTTTTTTCACTGGGTAGCAATGAGCCCTGGCATACCCTCTCCCAGTCTGGTTGAGGTCTCAGGAACTTTCTGTTACCTCTGTTGCCCTCAACCTACTTTGAGGCCACAGCAGTCCTTGGGGCATCATCACACAGAAGCCAGGCTGCTAGTGCAGGGCTCACTTCACTAACATGGCTTCATGGAGTACCAGTCATATGTGTCAGGCACTGTGAAAGGTGCTTTATACACATTATCTCACCCAGGTGGACATTAGTAACCCTATTGTACGTAGGAGGAAATGAAGGCTCAGAGAATTTCAACAGCTCATCTAATAACTAGCTAGCAAAACTAAGAGTTGCACCAGAGTCCCTGGGTGGTACAAAGGTTTACCACAATCAGCAACTAACTAACTGAAAGTTTGGTGGTTTGAGTCTAACCAGAAGTACCTTGGAAGAGATGCCTGGCAATCTACTTAAAAAAAAATCAGCCTTTGAAAACCCTGTTGTTGTTGTTGTTGTTGTTATATTCCATGGAGTATGATCTGACTCATAGTGACCCCTTCTTGGGTTTGTGAGGCAGTATCACCATGGAAGCAGATTGCCTAACCTTCCTTCTGAGGAGTGGTCGGTGGGTTTGGACCACCAGCCTTCTGGTTAGCACTCAAGTGCCTTAGGCATTATGCTACCAGAGCATAATTCTACTCTGACACACATGCGGGCACCATGAGTTGGAGTATACTCAATGGCAAATGGTAGGAGTTACACTCACCCAGGACTGTTGGCTTAAAGCCCTCACTCTTTCTACAGGATTGTGTTGCCTTTGAGTCCTGCAAATAATTAGGGACATCTCAACATCTCTAGATTTGTCCAAGATAGAGATTGGTGATTTTTTCTAAACAATGAAAAAGTCTTCTATAAAGTTTAGATGGCTTAAATGGCTTGAGTCTATTTGACCTGGTACTCTCAAAGCTAGAAAATATATTTTTGCTTTTTACTCCCCTTTGATGGCTGGAGTAGGATTGGTTCATTCACTTTTCAGCATCTAGCATGTGATACACATGACTATGAGTTGCTGGAATCTTTGGCAAGTCACTTAAGAATTCCAGAGTCAAGAGAGTTCCAAGGAAGAATTATGGGTTCTATAGTCTATCTTGATTTGATACCAGGCTGTTTCTCCAGGGTGGGGTCGTCCTTAGTCAGCTAACTTTACTTCTCTTACCATTTCTCATCTTTTAAATGAGTACAGTAATCCTTTCAATTGCAGAGCTGTGGGGAGGCTCAAAAGATCCAAGGCACACGACACAGCTGACATGGGGTAGTAGTCAGAAAGCAGATACCTTTCATTCTACCCCTTCATCCAAGGTAACAGGGACCTAAGTATCCAATAGTATTCACAAACAAGACAAAATGCTTTGGTGCTAGACAAAACAGATGTTATCTATTTGATAACAAACCAGAGAAGATACAGGGTTGAATGGGGAAAATTGGTGAAATATTTTTTAAACAGATGTATACTATGCTTATAACACGTTTTTCATTTTGCTTTGGCGAAAATAGTTTGAATTCTTGCTTAACCTGTGTTAGAAAATTCCTGTGTACATCACGGCAAATTACTGACATATCCTGTTTTGGAGATGGCTGCTCTTCTGTCATGGGAGGAAATTTTCCAGTGCATAAAAGTGTGAAAGTGTATTATAAGGGTGTGAATGTTTTTGCAAACAAGATATTCTAGATGTTATCTCTACCCACATTTTATTTTATTTTTGTGTGCTTTAAAAAAATCTTTCAAAATACCATCCAGATAGTTTCAGTCATTCAAGCTAATCTTTCCATTGCCTGTATTTCCTTGCATTCATCTATTCAGTTGTGACTGAACTGTTCCTTGTCTAATCATCAGGCATCCCTAACCCACTTCTGCAGACTGGAAAAACTTGGTGCTCATATTATCAGACTATGAGTCTGGCCATGAGAAACAGTTCTGGTTAATGAGATACCAGTAGAAGTCTGCAGGAGGGTAGGGATCTATGGAAAATGTTTTGCTTTTCATAATAAAAGTGCATATCACACATATATTACTAGTGCTTCTCATTCCAGCTTTTTTTTTGGCTTGAATTAAATTATGTTGACTGGTGATGCAGCAGCCATTTTGTGAGCTGAAGGGAGGCCCAAGAAAATCACAGAGATGTTAGCTCTTTCCTTGTGAGGCTGAAAAACTAATACCAGAAGATTCTTACCTCTAGACTTCTTGTTAAATAAGACAAATAAATCTTCATTGTTTTACATTGCTGCCAGCCAGAAATTCCTATTACTTGTAGCTATATTCTTTTACAGTAATACATCCTATTCACTTGTGAATCTCATAGATCTTTTTCACTAATTTTTTTTGCTAAAAATTTACCTCTTCCAGGAAGATATAAATAATTGAATCCATACCCTCACCCCAAGTATATTCTCTTCTTTATATGATGTTCATAGAACATTGCCATTAAGCATCCCTTTACTTCTCTACTTTGCACTATTAATACATTGCACTTTGCAACATTCATACATTGTGTTTGTTGCTATGTTACACTGGAGCGATAGTCTTCTTTTGATATTTTGCTTTTTGTCTTCCAAGATAAATAATGAGTCATAAGTCTAATTTTTGTTGTATTCCCTTGAGACGGGTAATACAGAGCTCTCTTCTCATTAGACACTTCAGTAGGTATTTTTGATGATGGACACACTACACATTGAATTCTGCTCACTGCTACTAGGCAACCAGAGAGGTGTCAGTGTGTGGTGGTGTTCGCACCCATGGAGCTCGACCTTGATGCACTTTCATAGTGTCACTTACTTCAACCGGGCAAGAACCAAACTCTAACTAGCTTTTTTCCCATCTTCTTTTGCTCTGAACTGCTTTTCTCAATAGCTCCCCATGGCAGGATTCTTTTCAGAGCTCAAACCCTGAACGTTTATGTGGCATGTACATTAAGAGAGCTCTTTTTTTTTTTTCAGGGTGTAAATCTTTTCTTCTTGATTTGGCAACTGACTGTGGTTATTTCTATTATTAAACATCAATGATTCATATTATATAACAATAGTTATTCAGGATGAGAAGGTATAATATAAAGTAGTAAGATTCCTTCAGCTGTGCATTGCTTTATGATATCTAGATGATTTATTTATTTTTTCATAATTTATTGCTAGCTGTCCTTATTATTTCCATTGAATTGCACACAGTATTTTCTTTACATAAAAAAGTTATCTTTTCTTTTTTTTTTTAAAGAAAACATTGAAAAGGGCAATAGATTCCAACCTTTTGAATGTCAACTTCTTTTCTTTACACAAATACTTGAAAACCCTAATTAATTAAAAACAAAGCAGCACCTCCTACATTTATTTTGCTTCTCTGTGTCATCTCCGACAGTTGTGAGAGACAAATATGCTTCCCCTCATTACTGGCACCATTCAAGCAGGAAAGCTTAAAGGGAAGAAAAAGTGAACACTTGTGTGGACTTAGGAATTCTTATCACTTAAACATAGCTGTGGGCTAACAGATACAATGATTTAGTCCTAAAATGAGACAGGAAACACCCAACATCACTGTATTTTCCCATGTCATCAGGTACTTGAAGTTTTAAATAGCTTTCCTGTGTCATTTCTTCAGGAACTGATTTCATATCCTTGTTTCTGATTTGAAAGTGACAAGGAGAGGGGATAGAGACGGATTTTTTTTTTTTTTTTTTTAATTTTAAAAGAATGGAAACTAGGAAAGACTAGTTGATTGGAATGAACTGTTCAGGCACATGATGAAGACATGGACCCCTCTTTAAAAGCTCTAGAGCCTTCTTTGTGCATCAGGCACAGGGCTATCCTACTCTCATTTTACTGACATTAAAAAATGTAGCTTTCTGAGGTTTCCTTTTTCTGAGTCTTCCGATTAGATTCCTCTTTGAGAGGCAGGAAAGCTGGTGGCAAAGGCATTTGGTGCACAAGTGCACTATGAGATGAAGGTGTAATGGGTATAGAACACAATAAAAATAGAGGAGGTTATCACACTCTTCACAGTCTCATTTTCACTTGCACCCCAGCTATGCACTCAAGGTTTGCTGATAACCCCCTCGATTACAGTGGAAATGTCTTGGTTCAGTCGTGCTCACATCTGATCTACTCGTAGTGATCATCGTTCTTCTTCCCCATCTCTATAATGCTTTGTTTTGACCTCTTTTAATTAATGATACAGAATCCTTTAACTTCCCAATTCTATATTTCACTCACTTGTGTTGCTGGCAAATGGAAACACCACAGTAAGGCTGCTGGGAAATATGTTGCTGAAACAAAAACCCTGCTAGCTGGAAGACACGTTTGGACATGTTTGCCTCAGACATATGTCTAGGGATCAAAGGATGGTAACTCAGAGCAGCCAAGCCAGACGCTTCCACATTTCACTTGTTACTGCTTCAGCCACCTTTTTTTTCCCCTGAAAAAACAGTTATTCTCCTATGCTATTTCCATCCTGCTAAGCTCCTAAACCATCTGTATCTTTGTAATCACAACAAGAGCACAGGAAATGGGTGCTGTAGCCTTCTGACCATCTCCCCTCATTTGTAGTTCCTTAAATAGAATATTTCCTGAGAAAACAATTACTTGGAATGAGTGAGTGTGTTCTGTTGAACTAGAGGAAGATGTTTGTTAGTCGTTTGATAGTAGCTATCACTAACATCTGGATGGAGCTCCTGACTGGTGCTAATGGTTAAACCTTGCTGAAAAGGTTGGAAGTTTCAACTCACCCGAATGACATGCCTGGCAATCTGCTTCTGAAAGGGTACAGCCTTGAAAACCCAATGCAGCAGTTCTCCTCTGCACATGTGGGTCACCATCCCTCAGAATTGACTCAGTGGCAACTAACAGCAACAACGTGGATGCTTTTTATAATTACAGAGTACCATTTCATACAGCATCTCCTTTGAATACTTCAAAAATCCTTTATGGTATTTGGCATAAATCCCACTGCCATTCCAATTCAGCTCCCCATAGGGCAGAGCAGAACTGCCCTGTAGGGTTTCCAAAGCTGTAATCTTTACAGAAGCAGATTGCCTCATCTTTCTCCTGCAGAGTGGCTGGTGGGTTTGAACCACTGACATTTTGGTTAGCAGCTGAATACTTTAACCATTGCACCTCCAGAGCTCCCTATGGCATAAATAAACAACAACAACAACAACAACAAAATGAAAAAGAAAACTCACTGAGTTGAGTCGATCGATTAGACTCATAGCAACCCCTCCTTGGGTTTCTGAGGCAGTCTCTCTATGGAAGTAGATTGCCTAATCTTTCTTCTGAACAGTGGTTGGTGGCTTTGAACTGCTAGCCTTCTGGTTAGCAGTCGCATGCTGTAGGCACTAGGCCACCAGAGCTCCCATGGTATAAATAAAGTGGTATTATTATCCTCTGTGTTCCTGTGTGGTGTAAACAGTTAATGTGCTCATTGTTAACTGCAAGTTCAGAGATTCAGGCTTACTCTGAGGCAACTTGAGAGAAAGGCCTGACAATCCATTTCTAAAAAATCAGCCACTTGAAATCCCTGTGGAGTACAGTTCTTCTGTGACATACATGGCATTGCCATGAGTAGGCACTGACTTGACAGCAACTGGTTCTTAATTATCTCCACTTAAAATATGAGGATATATATTCAGAGTGGTCACATAGCTGGTAAAGTCAGGACCAGAATTCAAGTTTTTTGCTATTATGTACTCTTTACTGTGACAGTAAGGAACCCTGGTGGCATAATGGTTAAGCACTTACCTGCAAACTAAATGTTAGACAGTTTGAACCCACCCAAAGGCTTGGCAGGAGAAAAACCTGGCAATCTGCTTTTGTAAAGATTATAGCCAAGAAGCCCTATGGAGCAGTTCTACTCTGTTGCATGGGGTTTCCTATGACTCAGAGTAGACTTGACGACAACTGACAAAAGCTATGAGAATGGTCTTACCAATTTCTCATATAGATATGATTAATAACCTTTTGGATACCATCAGTGCCTTTGCAAATCCAATAAAAGCTGTGAATGTTACGTAGGAGATATGTATATACAGGCAGACTCCAGGTTATGAACAAGATCTGTTCCTAACTATGTCTTTAAGTCAAATTTGTATGTCAGTTGGAACAGGTTCATATAGTTCTTACTTAGCCTTACTTTAGTGCAAGAAAGGTTCAAAGACTTTGTAATGATTTGAAAGCAGCAAGTAGAACAAGTGAAGGTGATTGTACTGAAGAATTTGTTGCAAGTAGGGATTGGTTCAATTGTTTCAACTCAAAATAACCAAACCCACTGCCATCAAGTTGACTCCAACTCATAGCCCCTATCATAGGTTTTCCAAGCCTGCAAATCTTTAAGGAAGCAGACTGCCTCAATTTTCTTCCATAGAGCGGCAGGTG
>NW_006921725.1:5330934-5331985 GCF_000298275.1 Orycteropus afer afer | reverse complement strand
GTGGTTCGAACTCATCAGCTGCTCTGCAGAAGAAAGATGAGACGATCAACTTCCATAAAGATTTGCAGCCCAGTGGGGATCACTATGATTTGAAATTGACTCAACGGCAGTGAGTTTGTTTCTTTTGGTTTGGGTGGGAACCACAGCTTTGTACACACCTTATGTCCTAGATTGTTGTTAGCTGCCATGAGTCAGGCTTTGACTCATAGCAACCCCATGCACAACAGAAGGAAATGGTGCCTGATATTGCACCATCCCCATGATTAGTTGTGAATTGGGCTATCTTGATCCATAGGGTTATCATTGGCTGATTTTCAGAAGTAGATTGCTAGGTCTTTCTTCTTAGTCTGCATTAGTCTGGAAGTTCTGCTGAACCTACCCAGCATCATAGCCACACATAAGCCTCCAATGACAGACAGATGTTGCTGTGCAAGTGGTGCATTGGCCAGGAATCAAACATGGGTCTTCTCCATAGAAGGTGAGAATTCTTCCTCACTACTGCCCCCAAACATTCTAATTTCGTGCTTCTCAAACTTAACAGGCACACAGATCACTTGAGGGTCTTAATAAAATGCAAGTTATGATTCAGGAAGTCTGAGATCCTACATTTCTAAAAGCTATTTGGTGAGACTGATGCAGCGGGTCCATGGAACAAAGCAAAATTCAAGAGTTCATATGCTCACCCCAGCGCCAATATGTAGCTATGAATACCCAAAGCAGGGGCTACCTATATGCTGTAACTAATATGTATTGAACACTTTCCAAAGACAGACATTGGGCTAAGCCCAGAGTGTACAAGGATTTTATGAGCTTATTCTAGATCCTTGAAAGATAACAAGTAAATCAAGCAATAAGTGATAAGTTATGTTGTGATAAGTGCTATGATAGAGTAATGGGCAGGCTGTTTAGAGAGGTTAGTGGAGCAGATTCTAATTCAAATTATGCAGCCAGTAAAGTTTGTTAGAGAAAGTAACACTTCAGCAGATATTTGGAATATGAGATAGCTAAGTAAAAGATGTGTGCATTAGAGTTGTATCCTTTCCTAATACTC
>NW_006921725.1:5326648-5327203 GCF_000298275.1 Orycteropus afer afer | reverse complement strand
AATTTCCACATTCTGTGGGATCACCTTTCTTAGGAACGGGTACAAATATGGATCTCTTCAGGTCAACTGGCCAGGTAGCTTGTCTTCCAAATCTCTTGGCATAACCGAGTGAGTGCCTCCAATGGGGCATCCATTTGTTGCACCTCTTGCCACAGATATAGTCAATCGGATTCCTGTGTGTTCCATGTGGTGAAGTCCACATGTAGAGCTGACGTTTGTGTTGCTGAAAAAAGTTGTTTGCAATGAACAAGTCGTTGGTCTTGCAAAATTCTACTATGTGAGTTCCAGCATTATTTCTGTCACCAAGCCCAAATTTTCCAACCACCGGTGATTCTTCTCCGTTTCCAAATTTTGCATTCCAGTCATCAGTGATAATTAACACATCCTCATTGCATGTTTAGTCAATTTCAGGCTGCAGAAGTTGATAAAATTCTTCAATTTCTTCATCTTTGGCTTTGGTGGTTGGGGCATAAATTTGAATAACAGTTGTATTAACGGGTTTTCCTTGTAGGTGTATGAATATTATCCTATCACTGACAGCATTGTACTTCAGGA
>NW_006921725.1:5324699-5326269 GCF_000298275.1 Orycteropus afer afer | reverse complement strand
GACTATTCATAAAGTTGCACTGTAATATATCAAACAATGTTTCTTTGCTATTCATAAGGTTTTCCCTGGCCAATTCTTTGAGAAGTGGATGGCCTCTTCTTTCTTCCTAGTCTGTCTCAGTCTGTAAGCTGGGCTGATACCTGTGCACCATGTGTACCCCGCTGGGTTTGAAACACCATGGCTCAGCCTCAAAACACACATCAACACATCACCACAGTAGGACAAACTGACAGACAAGTTTGTCTCCCTGTTGAAAACCTCTAGTACCACCCTTACCTGGGTCCCTGCGGCTGACTCCTCCTCTGTCCAGGTTCCTGGGCCTTTTAATCCCCTTTCTCCCACTCTCCCGTCCTGCTGCTTTGGGCATGCCTAGGTTCTCTCTCCTCACCTGGATCCCTGTGGCTGACTGCTTCTGTGTCCGGATTCCTGACTTTCAACCCCTTTTTCCTGCCTCTCCCACCCTGCTTCTTTGGGCATGCCTGAGTTCCCTCTTCTCATCTGGATCCCTGCAGCTGACTGTTCCTCTACCCCGGTTCCTGGTTTTTAATCCCATTTCTCCTGCTCTTCTGTCCTGCTGCTTTGGGTGTGCCTGGGTTCTCTCTCTCCTCACCTGGACCCCTGTGGCTGACTGCCCTCTGTCCTGGTTCCTGGGCCTTTTAATCCCCTTTCTCCTGCTCTCCTTCCCTGTTGCTTTAGGCATGCCTGAGTTCTCTCTCCTCACCTGGATCCCTGCGGCTGACTGTTCCTCTCTCTAAATTCATGGCTTTTAATCCCCTTTCTCCCGCTCTCCCATCCTGCTGCTTTGGGTGTGCCTGGGTTCCAAAGTAGGTGAGAAAAGTCTGACCATGCTTGCATCCAAGGAACATTCCAGCTGCACTTCTTCCAGGAGATTTGCTAGTTCTTTTAGAAGTCCATGGTACTTTTAGCATTCTTTGCCAGCACCACGACTCAAAAACATTGACTCTTCTTTGGTCTTCCTCATTCATTGTCCAGCTCTCACGTGCATATGAGGTAATTAAAAATACCATAGCTTATATCAGGTGCACCTTAGTCTTCAAGGAGATATCTTTGGTCTTCAGCACTTGAAAGAAGTCTTTTGCAGCAGATTTGCCAAATGCCATATGTTTTCTGATATCTTGACTGCTGCTTCCATTGGTGTTGATTGTAGAACCAAGTCTTTGACAACTTCAATCTCTCCATTTATCGTGATGCTGCTTATTGGTCCAGTTGTAAGGATATTTGTTTTCTTTTTATTGATATGCAATCCATTCTGCAGGCTGTACTCTTCAATCTTCATCAGTAAGTGCTTCAAGTCATCCTCACTTTCAGCTTGCAAGGCTGAGTTATGTGCATATTGCAGATTGTTAATGAGCCTTGCTCCAATCCTGATGCCACACTCTTCTTCATAATCAGCTTCTCTGATTGAATCAGCATACAGATTTAATAAGTATGGTGGAAGGATACAACCCTGATGCATGCCCTTCTTGACTTTAAACCAGGTGGTGTCCCCTTGTTCTGTTTGAATGACTGCCTCTTGGTCTATGTACAGGTTCCTCATGGGTACAGTTAA
>NW_006921725.1:5322737-5324394 GCF_000298275.1 Orycteropus afer afer | reverse complement strand
TTCATTTGTTCATGACAAACTTATTAAATATCCATTCTTTATCCATTCAACATTCATAAATATTTAGTGAGCACCTACATTAATCCAAACGCAAATTTGACTTTCAACAAGTTCACAGATTACTTTGTCTGGGTGGGCAGAGCTGACATATCTGGGAGCCAGGCAACAGAAATAAATTCAGACTAAAGAGAAGCAAAAGAAAGGTCAGATACCTAAGCAAGGTGATGAAGTCAATGAGAGAACCTGATCCTTGGGTCACTAGAGGCATCAGGCTTTGCAGAGAGGTGCTGACTCTCAATTCACAGAAACTGTCTTATCACAGGTGGGGAAATTGAGGCTGAGCAAAATCATGTACAATCTGTTTGTTCCTCTATTAATCTCATATAGGCCAATATCACTCCCATCACCATCTTCATGTTGAGTCAATTATAACTCCCAGCAAACCCAAGTGTATCAAAGTAGAACTGTGCTCCATAGGGTTTTCAAAGGCTTATTTTTCACAAGTATATTGTCAGACTTTTCTTCCTCAGTGCCTCTGGCTGGACTCAAACTTCTAGTCTTTTGCTTACCAGGCAAGTGTGTTGACTGTTTTCACCACGCAAGGATTCCTCAAACTCATTAGGCTAATAGAAAAGGACTTTCAGTATTACACCTCTGAAGGCTCATCTGCATTTTTCTGCTTTAAATCTTCACCCCAAAGAAATGGAACCAACTTCATTGAAAGAAATGGATCTTTCCTGGTTACATGCCTCCATTAGTTGGGTTCTCATATATGCTAGCCATTGTGCCAGCTGCTCAATATGCTTTGCTCATATAACCCTCATGATGTGGGTACCAAGAATATTTTTGTTTTACAGACAAGGAAATGGAAACACCGAGTTAAGTAATTTACCTAGTAATTCACTGCTATAGCAAGTCCTGAAGCCTGCCTCTAGAGTCCATTTCTTCAAGTTTCATGCCACTTCCACCCTTTGCTTTTTGTTGTTTTGGTACATTCAATATTCTTTGTTAACACCCCAGTTCAAATGCATCAATTCTTCTGCTGTCTTTCTTATTCATTATTCAGTTCTCACATGTATATGAAGCTATTGAAGATACCATGGCTTGGGTCAGGTACATCTTTGCTTTCAAAGTGACATGTGTGGTCTTAAACACTTTGAAGAGGTCTTTTGCAACAGATTTGCCCAATGCCTTATGTCATTTGATTTCTTGACTGCTGTTTCCACGGGTGTTGATTGTGGCTCCAAGTAAATGGAAATCCTTGAAAATTTCAATCTTTTCTCTTATTGTCACACAAACATTAAATGACAACTTTGGGACTGTTAGGGTGACAGATTTAGCTTTGGTTATTTGCTTCTTTAACTTTATTATTTTGCAGTGCAATATACTTTAACTACTTCTAAGATATACATGTCAAATATGGGGGTAAACGATTCCACATGGCACCTTTAAAAAAATGTCATAGGATCAAGAGTTCTGGCAAGATGGTGGACTAGGCAGAAGGATTGCACGGACCCTCTTCAACAAAGAAAAGGGAAACCAATTAACACAGACACAGAAGATAATCGTGGACCCCTGAGCCTTGAAGGGAAGGATACAGAATTGGACTAAACCCCAATTAGCAGAAGAATTTGCATGAAAATACCAAAAAAAGGAG
>NW_006921725.1:5314442-5319267 GCF_000298275.1 Orycteropus afer afer | reverse complement strand
CTGTTCATAAAGAAAAAAATATAGCGTTTTCTAGATTAAATGTCAGCATGGTTGGGATTTTTTTTGTTTGTTTGTTAGACACAAGACTAACTCATACAACTTTTATCTTAGTGTATACCAAGAGTGTCCCAGTATTTGTGTGTGTGTGTTGTGATGAGATCAAATTTTAATCCATTCTAGAAAAGTAAGGATTTTCAACTCAAAATATACACAGTTTCTTTATGTTTACATTTGACAGAGTTGAACCAAGCCATTAAATGATTGTATGAAATTATCCAATTCAATTCGTTTTGTGGTAAAACTCTAAGGATAGTGCTTATAATTTGTTAAGTTAGTGTACATAGACCTCAAGAAACAAAGGCAAAAGGTCTCAATTATACATCATCGATTCCCCTTGCCCCGATAAAAAAGGTCAGATTCCTTCTGTGCCCTCATCTTCACTGCTTGAACAAGTAAATAAATATGTGTTGGTTGGCTAAGTTGGAGCGGAGGAAAAAACCATGTAGAATTTTAATGCATTCCCTCTATTTACCAAATGTGTTTCAAAACTTTTATGAAAATGCATTTATTTTTCTGAATAGTAATGGCCAAAACTTATGCAAAAAATTGCATGAATCTTAATTTCCTTTTTGAATACTTTCTGCATCTGGTCTTTGCCCTTCCTTTTATTATTTTACTTCACAATGCTTAACCTCAGTACAGACAATATTTTCCCCAAAAATTGCTGTGCTCAAGTAGACTGATTATCATTGCATAAATATCATCTCCAAATAAGATTTATTGACTGCCCACCCGTGGAAGGCACTGAACTAGGGCTCACAATAAATGTTATTGAATAACTTCCATCTCCGTTCATAAGATCTGTGCTGTTCAAAAGTAAGGCAAAAATTACCTCATATCCTATCTCCTCACTATACTCTGAATACAGATTTAGAGTTGGATTTCTTCCGTCTACTTTGTGATCTGGAAACTCTCATTATGAAGTAGTTGTTCTTGCCATAAACTTTTTAGATCTTTGTGAGCTCTCTTTTATTACTTTTTCATGCCTATGTACTCTGGCATCAAGAAGTCCTTACAAGGGATATCTATAGTTCTATATCTTGGTCATTATAGAAAACAAGACTTTTTTCCCCCCATAAAATAAGAATTTGCTGCAAATGTAAGTCATGTGTTAAATTTCTGCTCACTTCATAGAAAGTTTATCACTATCCATCTATTTGGTAATGTTTCAGGTACTTTTGATTTCAAAAACTGATATTATGTGTGCATAAATAATTAGAGGTCTCTGGGAGCTGCAAATCATTAAGTGTTGGACTATTAACTGGCAGGTTGGTGGTTCAAACCCACCCAGTGATGTCTCAGAAGTAAGGCCTGATGATCTTTTTCCAAAAGATCACACAACCTTGAAAATCCTATAGAGTTCTACGCTGCACACATGGGGTCACCATGTGTTGAAATTGACTTCATGGACACTAACAACATCAACAATGATTAACAATTAGATTTTGAAAATGGTAAAATCATTTGGATTTAGAAGAAAAAATTGAAAAAGTTAGCTCTGGTAACATTAAATGCTTACTTGAATTTAGCATCATTAAGAGAGTACGTTAAACTGGTTTGTGTGTGAATATTTTAGAGGTGTAGGCAAGTAATAACTATGCTCATAACTTTGTAGCTTAAAGGAAGACTGAATACATTGCCTCATTATTCTGCTTTTAGGCTGTATCACATTCAGTATCATACCCAGGATATGGTGCTGAACTGACTAGGGTTCAAATTATGGCTTTGCTTTGTTTCACTGCATGACTTAGGGCAATTCAGCCTTTCTGACCTTCAATTTCCCTACTTGTAAAATTGGACTAGTGCTATCTATATAGTAGGGTGATTGTTATGAATATTATAGATAATCTAATGTAAAATGTCTTCTACCTAGTCAATGTTAGATGTATTGTAGCTATTATTATAGCTCTTAGCAGGCCTTGCAAATAAGTTTAAAAGATCATTTAGGTTTCCAAAATTATGTTTGATCTGTAAATGTTATTAAATCTACCATGTTTAGAGTGATGTCCTTCCTGCTTCTGTCTTTGTTTTCTTATTGGCTTGTATTGCTTTTTTTAACCAATTAGTTTATGGAAAACAAACAATGTGGAACCACAAATGAATTTTTTAAAAGCCTATATAGAAGAACTTAAACATCCAAATGAGTCCTTTAAATTTCTCCCGTAGGAAAGCTCTATATTACAACAACATTACTGCCATTGTTTAAGATCATCTTAGAGCTTCCCTTTGAAAATTCCATTTAAAGTCAATATGTACGAGCAATACGTAAGCCACTCAAGAAAATCAATTATGTTAGTTGAGAGTTACTCATCACTGTTAATGAAAAGAAAAAGTAGTGTCACCTACCCAGATTGTCCACTTTATTAAAATAAAATTTATATTGGATTACTTTTAGCTTTTGCTACTTCTTTTCTTTTCCTCTTCCTTCTCCTTACTTTCTTTTTCCTTCCCTTCTCATCATTGCCTGTGTTCTCTTATTTTTACTTTCCTTCCTTCCTCCTCCTTTTCCTTCCTCCCACCTTTCCTCCTTCCTTCCCTCACTTCCTTGCTTTTGCTGACTCTATTTAATTAATTCAGTAAATATTTATTAAGTACCTATTACATGCCGTATCAGGAGCTCTGGCAGCATAGCGCCTAAGGCACTTGACTGCTAACCAGAAGGCTGGCGATTCAAACCCACTGGCCACTCCTCAGAAGGAAGATGGGGCAATCTACTTCCATAGTAATACTGCCTGGGAAACCCAAGGAGGGGGTCGCTAAGAGTCGGGTCCAACTTGACAGCACATAACAACAACAACATATGCCATATCAAGTTCCTGGGGGCCACAAAGTGCTTGCCTTTGACTAATAACCTAAAGGTTGGCAGTTCAAATCCACCCAATGGTGTTGTTCAGAAAGGTCTGGTGATATCCTTCCATAAAGATTACAGCCAAGAAAGCCTATGGAAGAGTTCTACTCTGTAACACATGGGGTCACCTTGAGTCAGAATTAACTGGATGTCAATGGGAAAATATGTCACATTGGTGAACAAAAAGATAAAGATTCTTGCCCCTACAGAGATTGCATATATTCATTCATTTCCCTTCTTCCTAAGAGCACCCCAATTCCCTCTTGAGCAATTCCTTCTCTTGTACCTTGTGACAACTTGGTGAAAAGGTCAACTCATGTGTTTTCCTTCTCACTAGAGAATCTAAATAGTCTTTGTAGGATCTTTATCCAAGATTTTTTTTTCCACCTCCAGTACTGCACTAGGAGCTTACTAGTATCTTATTTTCCTACTGGAGAAATAAAACCTATGGTGAGATAATACAAGAAGAAACAAACTGTATTCTTTCTAGTCACCGCAGTGCCATGGCAAGATTTCCCAATGGTTCCTATCCTGAGACCTGATGCCCCTGTCTGTTGCCTGTTCCCATTCTAACTTCCCTTTGATCCTGTAATCTCATCTGTGTTCTTCCCGTACATTTTGTTTTGCTTAGGCTGGTCAGCTTAAGTTGGTTTCTGCTGCTGTTATATACAGATGATGTACCAGCTACCATTTCAGTTTGATGGTGATGGCAGATTTATGTTAATAGTAACATTAGTCCAATTATTTGAATACTTTCTTGGATTTTGTCCTTCTTATTTCCAAAAAACATGTTGTAAAACAGAAAAAGAAAATGCTGATACAAGTATTCATGAATACATTTCTTCAACGAATAGAGTTCAGATAAAAATGGAAGTTTGGCATACCAACAATAGAGAATCATTAGACTCAATGGAATTAAGCTAACTGACTGCACATACAATTATAAGCAAAAATAAAAAAAAATCAAATAATATATATGGAATATTAAAAATGTGTAATAAATTATTTTATCTCCAAAGGGGATGGTAATAGAAGGGATTTTTTTTTTTTTTAAATAAGGAATAATACTTTAATTCTCTAGAACCTTCCCTCTCATGCATACTCTTTTTTATTCAAATCTTATTCTCTTGACACTCATACATGTTTTTAGGCATCAATTGTGCAATTGTGTAAAATTAAACAATCAGAAAACTTAAATATTTAACCAAAGAGAAATGGTTAAATAAGTTATGATACATTTATACAATGAAATAATATCTAGCCATCAAAAAGCACTCACATGAAAATTTATAGATTTGGGAAATTATCTATTAAATATTAATTAAGGTTACTTGGGGAGGAACGCTGCTCACAGCAACTCATGTTTGCTATGAGTCAGAATGTGCTTGATGGCAGTGGATTTGGTTGTTTGGTTTTGGGGAGGAAAACAATACAAAGGAAATGAATATTATGATCTTAATTTTTTTTATAATGTGTTTTTATACATACGTGGAGGATAATCTGGAAGCAAATATACTAAAATGTTTACTCTGGGTGGTGCAGTTATGGAAGATTTAAGTCTTTTTGTTTTTCTTGAAACAGTGTTATATCTTCCTAATTTTGGAAAAACAGGTTTATAAAATGGCAAGATTTTTTTTTTTATTGTGATTTGGGTGAAGGTTTACAGAGCAAATTCACTTTCCAGACAGAAGTTCATATACACTTTGTCTCATGACATTGACCACAGTTTACCACAATGTAACAGCTCCCCTCCCACCTCCTCCCCACAGTTACCTCTTCCCAGTGTCCATTCCTCCATGGGTTCCTGTCCTCTGAGCTATCTCCCTGTGCATAAGCAACCCTTCTTTCTCTCATGATTGTTCTCTCGAAGGAGTGTATCTACTTGAGGTAAATGTTCAACTCACATGCCTGTCTTTT
>NW_006921725.1:5293102-5313572 GCF_000298275.1 Orycteropus afer afer | reverse complement strand
CCTAGAAGTTAAAAATTCAGAGTGAGTATGAGCAATTATCCACTGAATTAAACTAATGTAGAAAGCATGGCTGGAAACTTCAGCAGCTCAAATCTATTTATTTCCTACTTTAATATTACTACTCCACTATATCCCACCCCCAAGCACCTTCATAAATAGCCAGTTACCAAATCTGCCTGAATTAATTTTATTTATGAGAACAATCAAAATTTTCAGTTACCTTAAACCATTAAATTAAGTCTTTAAAAGAATAAATGCAATGAAATGCCACTTAGAAAATTAAAGGATGTATTATAAACTTAGAAATAGCTATCAAGTTCCAATAGAACTTAGTATTGTTTGTACACAATATTTCTTAAAAATTTAATCAACAGTGTTACATATTTTCCCAAAATTCTTAATGTAGTAAATGCTACTGTGGCTGCAATTTCTATTTAGATATGGTAATGGACTAGAAAAAAATAAAACAATAAACTAGCAAAAATATTTTTTTTCACACTTCTCAATGTAAATTCTTTCTTTTCCTGTCTTCAACCGTACCAGTTGTAATCTAGGTTCTGACTTCATTTCTTGGGCAAGTCTATTTTCGATAATGGGCGATATTATGGGGTGAGAGCTATTTTCAGTATACTAACCTTTTGTCATATCTGTCTTGCCTTGAGTGGGCAGAGTGTTACAGTTGTTCACATTTAACAGCTTTCAACAGGTGTGTTTTGGAGGAATGCACATAAGGCACTGGCATTATCAGCTCTTCTCATTTATTGTGTTTATTGTATTTGTGTCCCCTCTCCTCTCTAGAAAATAAGTCTACAAAGGGAGATTTTTTTTCTGTTTTGCTCATTAATGTATCCACACTGCCTAGAACAGTGCCTGACTCTAGCATCTACTCAATAGATGCTTGTTGAATGAAAAATGTAATGAATGAATGAATGAATATCTTAAGTATCTTATATTTAATTCTAAATCTACCTGGGTTTGAACAAGGATTCTTTTGGAAGATGAAACTTTGTCTCTCAAATACTTTTAGGGTGGCTTTCTTAAATATTTTTTTTTGTTGTTATTGTGCTTCTTAGTTTGATGGACTTATTAATGATGCGGGATTCTGGTCAGGAAGCAACTACTTCTTTGTCTTTAATGTGAATAGGATGGACAGACTCTGACAGAGACTTCATCAGTTAAAGCCACGGTTGGTACTGTCCATGTGCCTGATTAATCTATAATCCTCTCCCAGATGACTTCACCTCTTAACTGGATTTTGTATGTCATTAATTTTTAAAATATGCAGAATATCTTTTCCTTCTAACATTCGAGGTCTGAAACTCAATGAAATTCTGTGTTTTTTTTCATGTATTTTTTGTTTGTCTCTTAATATCTCAACTCTTTTTTTTATTATTGTTGTCCATGGAGGCATTTATTTGCTCAATTTCAATTTGTTGCTGAAGCTGACAGATTGATCAAATCATGATGATACCAAAGAATTGCTCATAGAAACTGTCCAGTTTGTAAAGGTGACAATCAAATTGTACAAGGGACAAGTGTTGAACTGGAAAATGGTGCATTATCTATATTTTTTTACAACAATAAATTAGTTTTCTATGTGGGTATTTGTATGTGCTATAAGAATGTCCAGGGACATTATATATAGCACAGCTGACAAGACACAAAGTTGTGGTGGCTTCTTGGCCACAGCCAGCTACCCTGAGGGAGTGAGTAGTTGGACCTGTGGGCTTGGAACCTTGGTCTCAGGGGATATCAATCTCAATTGGCATAACATAATATACAAATCATTGTTCTACATCCTACTTTGGTGAGTAGTGACTGAGATCTTAAAAGCTTGCAAGCAGTCATCTATATGCAACGATAGGTCGGTCCTCATCCAGAGCAAAGAAGAAGAATGAAGAAAACCAAAGACGCATGGAAACAATTAGTCCAAGGGACTAGTAGATCATGTGATCCTCAGCCTATATATGGCCGTGAGAGCAAAAGAACTAAATGGTGCCTGGCTACCACTATCAACCACTTGAAGGGGGATTGGTGCAGGAGATCCTGGATAGAGAGGGAGAACAATGTGGAATAAAACTCAAAATCATAAAAAAAAAAAAGACAAAGTTTACTGGTCTGCTAGAGCCTTGTGAGATCCCTGAGACTATAGCCCCTAGTTACACTTCAAGTCTGGAACTGAACTCACTCCTGTGGCTTCCAGCCAAACAACAGACAGGCATATGGAGTGAACATTTACTAGAGGTGGATACACTCCTTGGAACAATGGATCAAATCGTGGGAGAACAGAGGGGCAATTTTTGCACAGGAAGAAAGCTAGAGGAAGTGGTGGTAGTGCATGGGAGGGAAGGACATAGGGAAAAGGTAACTATAGGGAGGAAGTGGAAAGAGAGCTGTTACATTGTGGGGAATTGCAGTCAATGTTATGAAAAAACTGTGTATGAACTGCTGTATGGAAAATGAATTTGCACTATAAATTTTCACCCAAATCACAATAAAAAATTATTTTTAAAAATGCAGAAAACAAAAAGAGTAATAATTACTTTTGTGTTTTCTATAAATTTTACAGCAATAAAACATTACAAAGTAAAGAAAACTATGTAATAATTATTTTTTCTTGATATTTGCTTACTGGATTTATAATCAACACTTATCCCATGATCTCTCTTCTTTGTTTATGACACCTTATCTTATTAAAAAAGAATCAAGATATTTCTTAAGTTTTGTACAACAAATTTGTTTTCTAGTATTTATTTTTCTATCATGTTTTGTTGCTGGATTTATAATCGGCAAATACAACATCATCACTCTTGTTTAGAGCACATTATCTTCATAAAAGATTTTTTGAAATATTAAATATATGACAAAATTGTTTTTAAGAAGCTCAGAAATCTCAATCAAGCAAAGATAGAGATTTATTTTTCAAAAAGAGGGATCATTGAATTGTGCAAGTCACAAATGTTGAATTGATAAATATCACATCATCTGTTTTCTTACAACAATTAAAAGTTACCAAGAAAAGAAAAAAGTGATAATTATTTTTGTGTTATCTATAATTTTTAGAAAAAAAAATTACAAAAAAGAAGAGAAAGATGGTTATAATTATTTTACATTCATTTTTACTTGATAGATTTATACTTAGTAATTATAGTATGATCATTCTCTTTTGTTTGTAGCATGTCATCTTATTAAAAAAAAAACTGGGATATTTCTTAGATGTTTTATAACAAAATAGTTTTTGAGAAGTTTGGCAATCTTGCTCCATACAAACATAAGAATCTCATTAATGAGACTTAAAAATTTTTGTCTTAAATTGTGATTTTGAAGAAAGTTTACAGAAAAAAGTGGTTTTCCTTAGTATTTCAACCCTTGAGAAGTAAAAAAATATATATCTGATTGAATTCTGCATATCTCATATAGCTTCCAAGGCTATCCTACTGAAAAAGAAACTTCTATCAAATGAAATCTTATTTGCACGCACACTGCACCAAACAAATTCTGAGATGCTCCAATGAAAGAAGTGGTGAGTTTGGGACCCTGCACTCTTGAACTTACCTTCTCGCTAAGAAATCATGGAGGTGGAAAGGAATTCCATAGAAATGGAAGATTGGCCAAGATCATTTCAATCCCAACTTTCACATTGTCTGTGCAACAATCCACTTCCTTCTTTTAGACTCTTCTTTGGCATTCTAACACCCTACAGCATTTCATTAGACTATAACTATAACATTAAGAATATTATACACAGTAATTTGATTTGATCTCTAGCCTTCATAGTCATGCTGCAACATGAGTATAACTATTCTTATGAAAATGCAGAAACAAGTGCAGAGTTAAGTTGCCAACGTTATACAGCTTTTAAATGGAAGGCTTAATATTTGAACAATGCCTGACTTTTAAAAATCTATATAGTTTGACCATTATTTCATCAATTAGTGTAGATTCAATGAAGAATAATGAAGAGTCAGCATTTTATATAAATATAGCTATTTATTTATTTATTTATTGGAAAGCTTCGAGATCTGAGATTTTAAGAAAGCACTTTGTTTTTTGGTTCTAGTGTTAAGTTCATAAAATCACCAGAATTACATGTGTGAATTAAGAGTTGTATTGGGCCAAAGTTATCTCCAACATAGGAGTTTTAATGAGAAAATTCCTTGAGCAGAAAGGGGATCATTTATCTCTGCAATTTTAACTACATGAGATAGAAAAATGAACCCATTATAAAGGAGTATAATGCTGTTTCAAATGCCCTTACAGGTCCTTAGACAGTGGAGAAGAGCAGAATAATGCAACAGGTGGGAACATGCTCAATAACACCTGTACTGTTGTGAACATGTTCAAAGTGATAATGGAGATGAGCATTGAAGGAGGAAGTCTTATATCAACTCTAAGATTTTCTTATTTATTTCCTTTATTTTGGCCAGAAATGAAATATTCTTTCAATAAAACTAACTCAAATAATAATAAGAAAAGAGAGTCTAAGAGAAAAAGAATGCCAAGGCATATTGAAATATCTGGAAACAATAAGGGCAAGAGGAAATAAGTTGTAATTACTGTTTTGTATAAGAAGCAGCATGAACTCAATGGTTGTTTTGCAGCTAGACATAATTTTTTTCTTATAGTATGACTACATCTTTGAAGAATGTTTCTGAAAGAAATATGATTACATCATGTTGTTATGTGCTGTCACGTTGCCTCTGACTCATGGTGACTCTATGCATAACAGAACAGAAAGTTACCTGGTCCTATGACATCTTCTTGATTGTTGATGTGTTTGAGTCCACTGTTGTGGTTACTGTGTGTTTTGAGGGCCTTCTAACCTATCAAGCTCTTCTGCCAGCACTGCTCAGACAATACTCTGTTAAGGTCTAAAGGGTTTTCATTGGCTAATTTTAGGAAGTACATTTCTAAGCCTTACTTCCTAGCCTGTCTTAGTTTGGACGCTCTGCTGAAACTTGTCCATCACTGGTGACGATGTTGGTATTTGAGATACCAGTGGCCATAACTTACAACATCTTGTTGTTGTTGTTGTTATGTGCCGTCGAGTCAAACCCGACTCATAGCGACCCCTCCTTGGGTTTCCGAGACAGTATCACTAAGGAAGTAGGATTGCCCAACCTTCTTTCCGAGGAGTGGCTGGTGGGTTTGAACTGCCAGCCGTGTGGTTAGCAGGCAAGTGTCTTAGCCACTATGCTACCAGAGCTCCCTACAACATCATAGCAATATACAAGTCATTATAATACTTGTATAAATGATGAAGTTTAGGTAACTGTCATAATCATGACAAAGGCCTCGGGTGGCATAGTATAAGCATTTGACTGCTAACCAAAAGGTCAGCAGTTTGAACCCAGTAGCTGCTCTGTGGGAGAAAGATGAGGTAGTCTGCTTCCGTACAGATCTACAGTCTTGAAACCCTTTGGGGGGAGTTCTGCTCTGTCCTAAGAAGTCTCTGTAAGTTGGAATCAACTTGATAGCAGTGGATTTTTTTGGTTTGTCATAATTATGACCAAGTTCTGGATTACATTTTCAATCCCATTTCTAATGGCTTCTTCTTTCTATAGTTCCCAAAGATGTAAATCTTGGAAATGTGGCTTTGTAGCCAGCTGCTTCTACTAATGAAGAGCCTGATGGCAGAGTTTTTAAAGAACTTGGCTACCAATCTCAAGGTTGAGAATTCAAACTCACCAGCATCTCCCCAGGAGAAAGATGTGGCAGTACGCTTTAGCAAGATTATAGTTTTGGAAACACTATGACACAATTCTACTCTGTCCTATAGGGTCGCTATGAGTTAGAACAGACTCAGTGGCAGAAGGTTTGGTTTCTTGTTTTTTCTTTTATTAATAAGATTAGTCCAGAAATTAAATATTCCCTTAGAAGTTCCCTTGTGTGATGTTTCCAAAGCAATGTTATCGTTTATGTAAATCACTACCCCATAAAAGAGGTTGAAAGGGCTTAATCTAATAGTCTGCATTAGAAATAAGTTACACAAAATCATCATAGAAAGGGGAAAACGTAAATTACTTAGAATTTTAGAAAGTCTGCAGAAAGAATATTCCTCAGCCTTTCACAATGTGTTGTAATGCTAATGGCATTAATTAAGTGCAAACATTTCCTTACTCCTAATTTTGTCCTGCATTTCAAGATTATTTCTTTGATCATGAATTGAAATTTAGTTCTTATCTAGTGATATACACTTAGGCTGTTGAATTAGTCCATCCTAGTTAGTTCCTTTAAACTTGGTGGCATATTCCTAGGTAAGTGAGAGGCAGAATAACCTAGTAAGCACTGCAGCTAGACTACTAGAGTTCGAAATCTTGACTGGAGGAATTTGTGGGAAACAAATCTGCATTGGACAGAAGTTTTTATATCCAATGAAAGAATTTCAATGTGAAAATTCCTTGCACAGAAAGGGAATCACTTACCTTTGTAATTTTAACCACAGGGGTAGAAAAATGAACCCATCATAAATGAGTATGTTATTCCAAATGCCCTTAAAAGTTCTCAAACAGTGGACTTAACCTCTCTGTACTTTAGTTTTGTCATTTGTAAAATGGAAAAGATAATTGTATGTAGCTCTTATAATTGTTTGAGTACTGAGTGGGATTTTATAAGTAAAAAATATAGGACAATGCTTGATATATGGTGAGCTTTCAATAAAATTAGCTAAAATTCTTTCTACTTTTTTATTCTTAGATAATTTATTTTTGGCAAAGTGGGGAGTCAGTGAGCCCTGAAATTCATATCAAGCTGAATGTCCCCCAGACCCAGCTGTTTCTTTCAATTTTACTGTTCTAGATAGGAGCTCTGATGGTGTAGTGCCTAAGGCATTTGACTGCTAATCAGAAGGCTGGCAGTTCAAACCCACAAGCCACTCCTCAGAACGAAGGTTGGGCAATCTACTTCCATAGAGATACTGCCTCAGAAACACAAGGAAGGGTTGCTATGAGTTGAATTGACTAGACAGCAGTACGTTTTTTTTTTTTTTTCCCAGTTAGTAATTTAACTAGATGTCATGTAATAAAGGTCAGGAAAGAAAAACTCTTTGAAAGTGTCTTCAGCCATTGTTATGAATTAAATTGTGTTTTCCCAAAATATGTGCTGAAATCCTAAATACGCTACTTATAAATATAACCTTATTTAGAAATAGGGGCTGTCTTTTGTTATGTTAATGAGGTCAGACCAGAGTAGGGTGGGTCCTAACCCTATTCACTTCTGAGTTACAAGAAAAGCAGAATATAACAGAGACATACATAGAGGGAGTAGAACAAAGATATAGAGGGAAGCCAGATGCCTAAGAACATCAAGGAGCATCAAGGAATGCCAAGAAGCTCCAAGGAACAATTGAGGTTACTGAGAAGGAAGGACCCTCCTCCAGAGCAAATGCCCTCATTTGGACTTCTAGCTGCTAAACTGCGAGAAAATAAACAAGCTTCTGTTCTTTAAAGACAGCCACTGGTGGTATTTCTGTTGCTGCAGCACTAGGTACCAAGACAGCCATGTCTAATTCAAATCACTTTTGAAAGGCTAAGTACAAGGACTGACTCTATGTCTAATGACTGGGATCCCAGACACACTATTGAATCATTGTATGATTGTCTATGTGCTAGAGATTTTCCTTTCTGTTTAATGTAAAACATTGTCTGAAACAATTGGATTCCATTTATTGTTGGCTCTGTCACTGCCTAATGAAAATGATTGCTTCCTATCGTCTCTTTAGATTCTGTTCCCTTTATGTATTTGATTATAGTAACTATGTCTCCCTTTAGTTGGCTTTGCTTTTAACTCAAAAAAGACTTAGTTTTGTTAATCTCTGAAAGCAAGTCTGGTTTTCCAAACTTTTGTTTGCTGGTTTGCTTGCTTCTCTGGCTGTTTATTTATTTAATTTTCTTTGTGTTTGTTTTTTGTTCTCCTATGAACGACTTAGGGATCTTAAGGAAGGTTGGGCAATCCTACTTCCGTAATGATACTGCTTCGGAAACCCAAGGAGGGGTCGCTAAGAGTCGGAGCCACTCGACGGCAAACAACAACAACAACAACACTAGCATGGTGGCTAAAGCACTTGGCTGCTAACCAGAAGTCTGGCAGTTCAAATCCACCAGCCACTCCTCGGAAGGAAGATGGGGCAATCTACTTCTGTAGTGTTACTGCCTCGGAACCCCAAGGAGGGGTCGCTATGAGTCGGGTCCTACTTGACGGCCCATAACAACAACAACAACAACAACAACAACAACATGAACCACTTATAACTTTTTGTGTAATGATTGTGCCCTAAAGTACAGGCACTTTTCCAACTTTGGCCTAACCAATAGTGTTGAGAACTGTTGCTGCTGAAGAATTACCTTGCTTGTTTTACATGATATGTCTATTAATGCAATCCAATATAGCATTTGCCTTTTGGTGACAGTGTAACATTGCTGAATCATATTCAATTTTTCATCCATTATTCCTTCCCAAGTGAATCACAGAACATTTGTCTTTATTAGCTCTCACAGTATTGATTTCCGCTCTTTGCTTCTTTTATTGATATCAAACCACATTTTAATCATATTTTCCAAACTAGATTTTTGTATCTTAACATAAAATATATCCAAGTTGGACATTTTTTAAAATGAATTTAAGCAAACTACATGCTACTGTGGGAGTTCTGGTGTCGTAGTGCCGAAGGCATTTGACTGCTAACCAACAGGCTGGCTGTTCAAACCCACCAGCTACTCCTTGAAAGGGAGGTCGGGCAATCTACTTTCGTAGTGATATCACCTCGGAAACCCAAGGAGGAGTAACTATGAGTCAGGTCTGACTTGATGGCAGTGAGTAGAGTATGTATGTTCTATTGTATTACATTATAAAGTATTAGGTACGCAGAATCTTGTAGAATAGTAGAAGGAGTCCAATAAATGATTGACAATTTTTGTTTGCCTCGAAGAGGGCTTTGCTAATATAAATTGCCAGTGGTAATTAGTTTACCACTTACTGGCTAATGTACCATGGAAAACTAAGTCAGGAGTTTATGTTTATTAAATCTGCAGAATGGATAGAATCGTGCTTATCACCAACTGACATTTACTGAGTGTTTACTATATGTAAGACTCAATTTTAGAACTGATCTTAAATAGGAAAATTTTCTTTTTATGATGACATGAAAGTATTGAAATTTAATAAGATACCTTTAGATTATATGGATATAAGGACAATTTTGATGTTTACTCTTAGCCATTGAGATACAACTGTGCAACAATTAATGAATGCAACACTTTTTCCAAAATATCCACACAATAATACTGTATCACATACTCTTAACCATTTTCTTTGAGTTTGTATATTTCCGAAAGAATTTCTTCTCTACTTTTTTTGCGATAGTTGGCTATTTATAAGTTGGCCATTAGAAACTTTCAAACATTTAATCTTAGGTGAAATAAGAAGTTTATTATCTGAAAATGCCTATAACATTAAATAACTGAGTAGGCTCCAAATCACAAGCTAGCAGTTTACATCTCAAAAGAAACAGAGCATAAAAAAGTTGCATGACAGAATTATTACAAAGAATGATTAATTGGATCAGGTTTCTTTGACATATGACTTTCCTTTCTTTGTGGTCTCATTTATTTGGGGCCTCTAAAGGAGGTTTTTCAGTCATAGTAGCTATAGGCAATTCATTATTCCTTTTAAGAAAAAAAAAAATTGAAATGACAACCCTTTATTTTTAAACGACCAACTGCATTGTCCTTGCTATTTCTAATGATAGCTATTTGTTGAGAGTGACTGTAAAAGCTGGCATAACTTAAAATGAGTATTGGTTGTGTCTACTCCAGCTGTGAAGAATTTTCAAATAGGAGAATTAAAAGTCACAGGAGAATGCCACATTAGTCTCAGGTGGGCTCAATCAAGGAGTGCAAGATTGATGCATGCTTGCGAAAATCCAACACCTAGCACCTCTGAGTTTGGTTTGCTCCATCTCCCAGGACTTCTGTGGGCCAGACAGTTTGCACTTCACAGAAAACATGAGGCAAAAGTCTCTGTCTGTTTCTTTTGAGTATAATTTACTGTGCAACTTAAACTCTGGACCTGTTTAATGGTCCTAACAGCAGAGTTTCTAGGCCAACGGCTAAATCAGCTGCAGTGCTCTGCGTTTGCAGACAAGCCTTATGATTTACAAAATTTAATAAGCCGGTCCCTCATGACATTTCCCCTCAAGATTCTGCTTTTATAATCGCTGCCAAGAAGTTTGTCAAAGGAGCATATACCCATTGGTATAATGAAACCTTCATTTTTTTGCACAAAAACATATAAATATACTCCTACTACTGGTAATTCATTAACAATGAATAAATTTTAGTGTTGCCCTTGCTGGATATGGTAATACATTAGTGACTTTTCTTTTCATTCATTCTTTTATTTTTTTGGCATTGCTTTATGGAAGTGATATTTCTTGGGTAGTATTTTTGTGAGCGTCTGCCAAATGGAGTACAGACGAAGGTCAGATGACTTAACAGTTTCTCATCTGTACGCTGATTGTTGATGTCAAGGTTTGCCATAAGTCAAAGTCTCTTGTCACAACTTGAGAGTTTATCTTTTGTACTAAGGGAACATACTCTGTTTTGTCTTGATTTCTTTGATTTTGTATTTCTTTAAAAGGTACAACTATTTACTAGCTTTGCCTTGTTGTTGTTGTTGTTGTAAGAGCTCCTTAGCTTTGCCTAGGAGGCTGCAATTATTTCAGTCTGAATTGTATTTCTTTCTCAGAGTCAAGATGGCTCTTTTGGGTCAAATTTGGTTTTCAATAGAAAAAACACATCATTGGAATGATTCTATTTCATTAAAATGGGCACTACTCTTGCCAAGCATGCTTCGGTAGCTTTGGGCGCCTGTGTTTGCCCATTGTGTTGTATTGCTAATTGAGCAGCCCACAAAAATCACCACCTCATCTACCTAGAATGTCTATCTGGGTCAATAGACTTTTGGTAAGGGACATACTTAGTGCTATTATTTTCTACTAAATAAAATGAGACTATTCATCAGATTTGAATGAGAAGTAGCGCAGAATTCCTCTTCTGAAAAGATGTTGCCTTTGTTGAGACTGCATACAAAAAGTGACATATCTTCCACTGATTAAGGCTTATTCACATTTCTTTTTAAAGATAAATTTCCTGATACCAAAATAGCTACTTAACTCCAAATCTTTAAATCGGTTTGTCTTCTGTGTCCTATTTCCTGTCTCCCATTGTTCTTGTCTCTTTTATTTCCCCCAATCAAAGGCTTGCATGATTCATGTTCATGTAGATTAGCTCTGCAGCTTTGTTCATTCAACTCAGTCTTGCAGGAATAGTATCCCTATTAGAAATGTATAATTTTTTTTACTATTTGGGAAGTTTGGCTTAAATATGAATAAATAAATAAATAAATAAAGATATAAGTATAAATATGAGAAAAATAGATTTTTTTTTGTTACTCCATGGAGTTTAAATGGGTGCATAGCAAAACAAATTGCTATCACATGGGTGTTTTCCACATTGATTCTGTCATTTTGAATGATAAATGTGTTTATTCTTAGCTCAGGATTAATATTTCTCTATATTATAAGTGAGGGTATAAACTGATGTATCCTTCTCTGTCTCTTTATATGCATGGGCAGATGATAAGCAACAACTAGAGGGAATGAGTTGAATTTTTTTTTTTTTCCCTGAGATCAATGATAAAATTTTTTATGTTCACATTTTAACATTAAATGCCTGAGGTAAGACAGCTTTTAAGGTCAATGAAAAAGGAAGATTTTCCTTTCCTAAACATCTATCGCCAGTCCTTGGAAGAGCAGTCAGCACTAGCATAATTTAATACACCTTCTCTGTGAAAAGAATGCTTCTTTGACATCATGTCACAACTTGTGCTTCAACTGAAGATTTTCAGGTGGTCTACGTTTTGCTGCATTGATTTCCTTTTATCATTTTAGTCACAAACAGCTTCAAATCACCATTTTCTTTACATGCTCTGGAAACAAGGAAAATAAAGACTCATAAAAATTTATGCATTCCTCTGATGTTTCTTTCCATACTGAAAACGAGGAACAGTTGCCACCCTGCAGATGGTAGGCAGTCCTGTTCCAGGATTTGCTGACCCTGCAAGTCACTGGTGGCTAGAGAGTGGCATGGCTCCTTGGTAATTAAACAACTAGGATGACAAACCCAGATGAGAAGGGACAGACAAATTGGATGATGTTTTTTACCAGCAGGGGCTGCTGTAGAACAATAGTACTTGGGGTTGCTTTTTCAATTTGTTAATCCAAAATAGAATGTGTTAGAATGTTCTGTTGGGGCAAGAGATTTCTGTTGGAAGAAGGAAAAGGACAGGAGACAATGAATACAACTCAGCTCAGTCAGAGAAATAAAGTGAATGTTTAAACAGTTTTGCCAGAACTGTATGTTGAGATAAGAATGCAAATGTTTGTGTGTGTGTATGTGTTTGTGTTTGCATACAGCAATATATAATATAAAATAATATTAAATTCTTGGCAAAAGAAGAATGAACCAATACCAGGAGAGTTCAACTTTAATAAATATCAAAGCCAACATTTTTTTTTTTTTTTGAGAATTATAAATGTTTTGGAAATTTAACTATAGATGTCATGCTAAGATAGCAGAAGAATGATTCCCTCTTCCACCACTACCTAGAAAGACAAACTACACTCCTTGAAGATATATAGTACATTTTATTCTGGGGAGGTCTGTACTCCAAGAAATGAATCAAACATTTGAACGCTTTTCCCATTGTGTCTTGAAGACAGTTTTCCGTAAGTTGTAGTGCTTTGAAAATGGTGGCATAGGGCCTAAGGCACTTGACTGCTAACCAGAAGGCTGGTGGTTCAAACCCACCAGCCACTCCTCCAAAGGGAGGTTGGGCAATCTATTTCTGTAGTGATACCACTTTGGAAGCCCAAGGAGGGGTTGCTATGAGTCGGATCTGACTTACTGGCAGTAAGTTTGTTTTTGGTAACTTAACACAAGTTGTATGAGTAACGCAAGTTGTATGTGTACTAAAGAAAGTTATCTGGAATATACAAACTCATATTGATAATTCATATTTTGAAGGGACAAATTAAGTTATATTTTCTTAGAATAGGTTTTTTTTCCTCTGTTTGTAATATTGAGTTTTGAATATGAAGTAGTGCTCATGTAATATCTATTTTTTTTTCCTCATAGTTGAAGAGCCGTGAAGGTGTAAAATAGAGAATACCAGGATACTGTGTATTGACCACACAGCATACAGTTCTGGGGAACAGTTAATTTCCCAATTTTCCTTCTATATATGTAGTCTTGTAGTCTAGGACAGCCTTATTTATTTAAATAGGTTTGGTCTTTACAATGATCACAATAAATTCTTTTGTTCTAATAATAAATCAAGTAAAAGGAAAATGTACATAGAATGAACAAGTTTGGGCACTTGCTAGCAGAATCCCATTGGAAATACTGGCTCTAATATAAGTGCATACTCTCCACCCAGCAGTTCAGGAATATCAGCTGAAATGTCATGCTAAATGAAGGAAAGAAGTGGACGAAACTCTAGAGTTTAGCTCTACATAATACTGCAAGCACTTATGTATGCATTGGATTTTCTGATATCTAATTTAAACTAATATTGATCAGAATTCTTTTAAAATAACATTTGGTACTTTGAAAATGGTCTAAAAAGTCTTTATGAAACGATATGTTATCATTCCTTCCAAGTATGAACAGGGATTAGCTGAGAAACTGGCTGAACACTAATGCATAAATAAATCATTATCTAAAATTGATATAATCTATGAAAGTGTTCAAGAATTCAGTTCACTTCAACCAAAACGGATTTAGCATCTACTAAGTGCCACATACTATGTTAAGCATTAGCAATGATTAGAAGAATAAGACGATGTCACTGTCCTACAGGAATTTAAAGACTGGTGGGAAAAACATCAGTGTATTTTGAAACAATGAGGGAAATGTTTTGGAAGCAGTGTCCCTGTATTACTACAAAAGTTTGGGGAGGCAGTATGTTTATGTGGGTGTTTGTGGTGACAGTGGTACTTGCTTAAGACAGACTTTCTGGAGGAAATGGTGCTTGAGTTTATTTATTTATTTTATTTTTACAGAGCAGAGTTTTACATTCAACATTACCTGTACATTTAGTTTCACTCCCCATTTACTATCCCCACCCCAACCCAGTCTCTTCCCCTCCCTGCCCAGTAACACCCCTCCCCCCTGTGCCTCTCATAGTTATGCAGTCCTGTGTGTTCTGCATTTCCTCTGTGTGAATGTTGCCTCTCTGGTGCCCAGTGGTGGATTGCTCCAAGGGATGCATTTCCATAGAGTATGTGGTTGCATCACCCTGGGTTGAGTGGTCTGCATGTACATCTTGTTAACTATTGGGCTGAGAGCCAGCCCCTGGGAGTGAGCTTTATTCCAGGCCCAGAATGTATCCCAGGGCCATAGTATTGGGGGTCTCATCAGACTATCTGACCAGTACTTCTAGTCATTATTGAGTTTTTGGATTTTATTCCACGTTATTCCTCTCACTCTATCCAGGATCTCCTGATTTGATCCTTTCCTGAGTGGTTGGCAGTGGTAGCTGAGCACCACCTAATTCTTCTGATCTCGAGGGCCATTGTGTCCTAGGGCTGATTGCTTCCAAATGCCCTCCCCCTTTTTCCCCTTTTCTTCACTTCCAATGATAGGAGACCCTTAGCAGCATCTTAGATGGCTACTTGAGAGCTTTTAAGACTCCAGTCGCTACTCACCAATGTAGGATGAGGAAGAACACACTTTTATGTATTTTGTTGTGCCAATTGAGTCTGCTGTCCCCCAATACCATGGTCCTGAGTCAATAGATCTATTGGATCTCTCTCCCATAGGGTCTGGCTGTCTGTGAGGGATTACTTGATGGTGCTTGAGTTTATTTTAAAGGATTAATAGTTAATAATTGAACAAGTAAAGACTGAAAGTTATATTAAAAGCATCACTTTGTATGTTCTACTACCATTATTTTTAAAAAAACATTTCATGAGTAAGAGAATCTTATTTTTCAGAAACTTTGGATTAAATTTCTCTAAGAAAGCCTGACACTTCAAAGAACAGGATTGAACATTCAACAAACATGGAAAAGAAATTCTGCCATTAAATTATTTTATTTTAATAAGAATGATATCCATTTATTTGCTCAGCCAGTAATTAGTAAGCATCTATTATGTGCCAGACACTGTTTTAGGCATTGATTTTAAAATTGAACAAAAAACTCCCTGCCTGCATGACTCTTACATCACAGTATATAAGATTAAACCAATTCTGTGAATAACACTTTTTTCAGCATTTAAAACATGCATAGTTTTATTTAACTTTTCAACAGTCTTTTGGATTCTACTGCAGGAGCTTAATGTACATCCAAAGAGGCAAAGAGTCATATCATCTCAAAGTATACTTACACATTGTGATCAAACTATAAAGGGAAGGCACATGTTTAAATAAAGAGGTAGAAGAGAGTCACCACAGACAAAGAAGGGGCAAGTCAGTGAAGGTTTCCAGTGAGAATTTGATTGTGTGTTTCGTGTGTTAGGAAGAGTGTGTTGGAGTAAACTAAGGAAAGTTGTGTGTGTGTGCATGCATGTGCACATGTGTGTGTTTAGGACAGGGATTCCAAGAAGAGGAAAGAATATAAGCTGAAGTACAGAGGCAGGAGGAAGCAAGGTTGGTGTATTCTGGATAAAGCAATCAAAGGGAGAGTGCATGACATAAAGCTTGAAGAAGTAAACAGGAGCTGTATCATACAGGGCCTTGCAAGATTTGAACATCTATAGAAAGAACTTAGCACTGGTAGTGCTCTGGTTAATGAATTGGGCTGCTAATCAAAAGGTTAGTGGTTTGAACCCAACAGTCCCTCCATGGGAGAAAGATAAGGCAGTCTGTTTTCAGAAAGATTTACAGCCTTGAAAACCCTATGAGACAGTTCTGCTCTACTATAGCATCACTAAGAGTAGGAATTGATTAGATGGCAGTGGGCTTGGTTTTGGTTCATGGGAAGCACTAAAAAGTTTTAAGCTAAATCAGATTTGAAAGATAATGTTGGTTACAATGTACAGAACCAATTGGAAAGGGTCATGAATAGATACAGGAAAACTATTTTGGGATTAAATATAGTAGTAGGAAAAGGATGATAATAGAACTGCAGTGGGGTTGAACAGAAATGGATGAATTTAGAAAATATTTATGGGCTAAAAATCTCAGGGTCTGTACATAAACAGGATATGGAGAATAAAGATTTTCATAAATTTCTGGATTATACAATTTACATTCAGAGAGAGAATATTGGATTTGGGGTGGGACAAGATCTTAAACTCATTTTGGAGTGTGATGAATTTGAGGAGTCTTTAAATCAAAGGAGATTTTTAGGTGGGAAGTTGGGTTTGTAAGACTAAAAGTCAGAAAAGAAGACTGGAGGTAATTAACATGTAGAATCATTAATATGCAGATTATCATTGAAGCTAAGTCATGGAAAAGATCTCTTGGAGATAGAGAGAGGGGGGAGAGAGAGAGAGAGAGTGAGAGGGAGAGAGAGAATAGACTGGGAAGGGGATTTGGAAATGACATTAGCAGTATCCTATTATAAACAGCCAAGTAGAAGAGGATGGGAGAAGCCCTAGTGGCATAACATTTAAGTGCTTGACTGTTAACTAAAAGTTTACAGCAGTGCTGGAAGGAGGAAAAGGGGATGGTTCAGATGCAGATATATCTGGGTTTCTTGACCATCTGGTCACCCTAAACAAACCCTCAAACTCAAGGCCACATTTGGACAGGGAATAGCATCATACAATGTCTACAGTGGGAGGGACAAGCCAAGTCAAGCTCCATCGGGAAAAACTAAGATTCAAACAACATAGAAGTCATATACCAGAACTAACCACTATCTCAATTTCAGTTAATGGCCTTCACTCCCAGTGTGGTTACAACCAGCATCTCCATGGGAGAAAGACATCATGATCTGCTCCCTTAAAGATTACAATCTTGAAAACCCAATGAGGAAGTTCTATTCTCTCACATGGAGTAGATAACTATGAGTTGACATTAACTTGACAGCACCAACCAACAACAAGAACCAGATGAAGGCGGATGAATAGCCACAACAATGACTTCGTGCACACCAATGATCATAAAGATTGTTCAGGACTGGACAATTTTTCATTCTGTTACACATGAGGTCTCCATAAGCTGGAGCCAACTTGATGGCAACTAACAATAACAGAGGAGGAAGAGTCATGACAAAAAAGAGAGAAGGAGTAGACAAACAAAACAAAACAGGAGAATGTGGGTGGTGAGCTAGGGCAGAAGAGTTTCTAGAGTGAGGAAGCGGCCAATGGCATTATGTATTTCTCAGAGGTCAAGTTGAGTGAGGGATGAAACTATTAATTGGATCTGGCCCAAGGTAGGCTGACTATAGTGAGAACTGAGAACCAACTCAATAGTGCAATGAGGCTGGGAGCCAGTTGGAGAGAGTTAGAGAGGCTGATGTGGACATAAGGACAGTAAGGATAGATCTTTCTACTGACAAATCTGGTTTTGAAAGGGAGGTGAGAGAGAGAGAGAGAGAGAGAGAGAGAGAGAGTGATTTTTAAAACTGAAAAGGGACCTGGGTATTTTTAATAATGAAAAGTATCCAGTTGAGAGGGAAGAGATAGAGAAAGGATAATCAACAATTCAAGGTAGAAGAAAGAGAAAGAAAGGTTCTTGGAAAATCAGGAAGGACAGACTCCAAAGTGTGAGTGAAAAGGTTGGCCTATAGAAAAAAAAGACATTTCTGTATTGTAAAAGGAGGGGAGGCAGAAAAGGGGATGGGTCAGATGCAGACAGTTTTATGAGTGTGGCAGGGGAAATTGAGAGTTGCCATGTGGTGCTTTCTATTTTCTCTGGCAATTGGGAGTGGAGGCCATTAACTGAAATTGTGATGGTGGTTAGTTCTGGTATATGACTTCTATGTTGTTTGAACCTTAATTTTCCTGATGGAGCTTGACTTGGCTTGTCCCTCCCACTGTAGACATCATATGCTGCTATTCCCTGTCCAAATCTGGCCTTGAGTTTGAGGGTCTGCTTAGGGTGACCAGATGGTCAAGAGGCCCAGATATATCTGAATTCTACTGTAGACCAAAGCCAAATTTCCAAATGAGGGAGATACACAAGTAGGAAATAATGAGAACAGAACAACAAAAACAAAAAGTGATATTCAATTGTTAGCTATACTTGGTGTCCTAGATATCAAAGTGAAGAACTGGTATACTAGTCTGGAGAACATGAGTAAGGGGTCTAAAACCTTGCTTTTCCCAACAGCACTCCCCATCCATCACCAAAATAAAAAGCAAAAACTAGCAAACTTGAATTTAAAATCTTCCTTTTCCCAACTGTCCACATGGAAGCGAGAGGAACCCATGAAAGTACATGAGTCATCAGTGCCTTGGGTTAAGTTGACCCCAGGGTCAAGATGGGGCTTAAGTCCTGGCTAAGATACTAGACAGAGAAGAGTGTGAACCCTTCTGTTTTAAGACACCCTCTAGGGTAACATCTAGCTGATGGGACCTTGATGGCCAGTGGTGGAGAGGACTCACAGATAAAATCAATCTTTAATACCATCTACATATACCCAGACCTTCTTGCTGCAAATGTAGTACATTTCCATTAATAACACATACACTAAAAAAATTATACACAATCCTTTATCTGGTAGACATCTCTGGATTTGATTAAATTATTCCACAGTAAAAATAAGTTCATTTGCTTTCCTACTTGAAAAATAAAATCAAACTCTTTGCTGACAAGTCGATTCCAACTCATTGTGACCCTGTAAGACAGAGTAGAACTGCCTCATAGGGTTTCCAAGGGTGTACTCTCTATGGAAGCAGAGTGCCACATTTTTCTCCTATGGGTTCAAGCTGCTGACTCACTTAGCAGCCAAGTGCTTAACCACTACACCACCAGGCCTCCTTTCCACTCACTTGTTGTTATTGTTGTTATGTGCCGCCGAGTTGGACTCGACTCATAGTGACCCCTCCTTGGGTTCCCAAGGCAGTATCACTACGGAAATAGATTGTGGCAAAGGCACTTGACTGCTAACCAGAAGACTGGCAGTTCAAACCCACCAGCCACTCCTCGGAAGGAAGGTTGGGCAATCCTACTTCCATAGTAATACTGCCTCGGAAACCCAAGGAGGGGTCACTATGAGTCGGGTCCGACTCGACGGCACATAACAACAACAACAACAGCATCTTTCTTCCAAGGAGTGGCTGGTGGGTTTGAACCACCAGCCTTCTGGTTAGCAGTCAAGTGCCTTAGGCACTATGCTACTAGAGCTCCCTTCACTTAGTGTTAGCCAAATACTCCAATGACAGTAACAATGAAAACTCCTTAAGTTGTCCTTGCCGATCCAGACACTACCATTTTGCTCCCCTACTTCCATTGCCACCTCTTGTCTGTCAGGTTGTCATACTGTGCTTGCTTGTGTGTTATTGTGAGGGTTGAGGCCATGCCACTGGTATTTAAAATACAAGCAGGGTCACCTATGATGGACAGATTTCAGTGGTGCTTCCAGAATAAACCAGACTTGGAAGAAGGAAGAGGCCATTAACTTCTCTCAAAGAATTGGCCAATGAAAACTGTATGAATAGTAGTAAAAGACTGCCTGATATATTACTGGAAAAGTTCATGAATAGCCCTGAAACACTGTGTTATATAGTGCCAGTAAATGAGCCCTTCATGTCAGAAGCCACTCAAAATATGACTGGGGAAGTGCTGCCTCCTCAGAGTAGAGCCGACCTTTATGATGTGGATGGAGTAAAGCTTTCAGGACCTCCATTTGCTGATGTGGCACGACTCAAAATGAGAAGAAACTGTTGCAAACATCCAATAATAATTGGAATGTGGAGTGTACAATGTCTGAACCAAGGAAAATTGCAAGTTGTCAAAAATGAAATGCAAGGCATAAAGATCAAAATCCTAGTTATTAGTAAGCTGAAATGTACTGGTTTTGGCCATTTTGAATCAGACAACCATATAATTTATTATGCCAGGAGCGACAAATTGAAGAGGAATTCTGTGACATTCATTGTCACAAAGAATGTTTCAAGAATTATCCTGAAGTACAATGCTGTCTGTGATAGGATAATATCCATAGGTCTACAAGGAAGACCAGTTAATACTACTGTTATTCAAATTTACACACCAATCACCAAAGCCAAAGATGAGGAAATTGAAGATTTTTATCAACTTCTGCACTCTGAAATTGACCACACATGTAAACAAGATGTGTTGATTATTATTGGTGTTTGGAATGCAAAAGTTGGCAACAAAAAAGAATCACCAGTAGTTGGGAAAACACGGCCTTGATGACAGAAATAATGCTGGAGGTAGCATGATAGAATTTTGCAAGGCCAATGACTTATTCGTTGCAAATATCTTTTTTTCAACAA
>NW_006921725.1:5290507-5291312 GCF_000298275.1 Orycteropus afer afer | reverse complement strand
AACCCAAGTCATGGTATATTCAGTGGTCTCATACGCATGTGAAAGCTGGACAATGAGTAAGGAAGACCAAAGAAGAGTTGATGCTTTTGAATCGTGAAGTTAGTGAAGAATACTGAAAGTACCATGGACTGCCAAAAGAACTAACAAATCTGTTCTGGATGAAGTGCAGCCGGAATGCTCCCTGGAAGCAAGAATGGCCAGACTTTGTCTTACCTACTTTGGTCATGTTGTCAGAGGGGACAATTTCCTGGAGAAGGACATTGTGCTTGGTAAAGTGAAGGGTCAATGATAAAGGGGAAGGCCCTTAATGAGATGGATTGACACAGTGGCTGCAACAGTGGGCTCAGGTATAGCAAGAATTGTGAGGCTGGCACAGGACTGGGCAGTGTTTTGTTTGTTCTGTTGTACATAGGGTCACTATGAGTTGGAGCCTACCTGACGGCACCTAACAACAACAACAACACTTGCATGGCCAAAATTCTCTGAAGTCTGTGTCTATTGCTTCCTTGTCCTCATAACATGTTATAACTCTCTTCATTAGTTTTCTATCCCAGATAATACTCTTAGAATTCACCAAGAACTTTGAAATCCATTATAGTGCTGGAAGATGACCTCCCTAAATTGGAAGGCACTCAAAACACACAATAGCCACCAACGGACTCAAGTATAGCAATGACTGTGAAGATGATGCTCGACTGGGCAATGTTTCATTCTGTTATACATGGGGTCACCATGAGTCAGAGTCAATTTTATGGCAACTATTTCTATTTTCTTCTGGGTAGACCTTTCATAATTCCTACTATCA
>NW_006921725.1:5288174-5289932 GCF_000298275.1 Orycteropus afer afer | reverse complement strand
GGCCACAATCTCAGTGGTTCCACCAGGCTCTATCAGACCAGCAAACCTAGTTCTCCACCCCCCCCCCTTTTTTTTCCAAATGATTTTTCAGTTTTGTTCCACATTGTTCACCCTCTCTATCCAGGATCTCCTACATAGATCCTCCTCCAAGTGGTTGACAGTGGTAGCCAGGCACCATTTAGTTCTGGTCTTGTAGTCATATCAGCTGCAGATCACATGGTGTACCAGTTGCTAAGACTAAATGTTTCCATGAATCTTTGGTTTTCTTCATTCTTCTTTGCTCTGGACAAGGAGAGACCCATCGTTTCATCTAGATAGCTGCTTGAAAGCTTTTAAGGTCCCAATCACTACTCGCTATAGTAGGAGGTGGAAAAATGTATTGTGTATTATGCCAATTGAACTCGATGTCCCCAGTGACAATGGTCTCGAGCCCACAGGTTTAACTACTCAGTCCCTTTGTGTAGCTGGCTGTGACCAAGAAGTAACTACAACCTTGTCCCTTGTCAGCTCTACTATACACCTGGGAATTCAGATAATGCATATACACTTATAGGACCATTGTCTGCAACGTATACATGGTCTTGGGTATACTCCCTGCTTCATAGACATACCTAATAGTTCAGCCTGTCCCCCCATCTAGCCACCCATATACCCATGTTTGTCTCCACTGACAACGCAGTGCTATATGTGTAAAAGGGTTCATCTTTGTTGTCTATACCTCCCATGTACCTCTCTATGTCTTCCTGTTCCTCAATGCCACCATGTTGATCAGTCACATTTGGTCACATTGCCCTTTGCTTCACCTAAATCAATAATTATCTCTACCCATCTCTACTTATCTCTACCCATCTAGTGTTCCCTCCCCTCCCCCACCCACCCCTGGTAATCAACAAAGAAAATTTCCCTCTGTAGATAAACATTTTCTTGACTTTTACAATAACAGACTAATACAATATTTGTCCTTTTGTGATTGACTTATTTCACTCAGCATAATGTCCTCCAAGTTCATCCACGTTATGCAGTGTTTTGCAAATTCTAGGTTAGTCTTAAGAATAAACACATTCCATTGTGTGTCTGTATCATAGTCTGGTTATCCGTTCCTCAGTTGATGGACACCTAGGTTGTTTCCATCTTTTGGCTATTGTAAATAGTGTTGCAATGAACATGGGTGTGCATATGTCTGTCCTTGTCATGGCTCTCACTTCTTTAGAATATATCTAGTAATGGAATGGCTGGGTCAAATGGTATTTATAATTCCAACTTTTTAAGGAATTGCCATCTGCTTTACACAGTGGTTGTACCATCTTACAATCCCACCAGCAGTGTATGAGAATTCCAATCTCTCCACATCCTTGCCAGCATTTGTTATTTTCTGTCTTGTTGAACTTTGCTACTAGTGCTGGAGCAAGATGGTATCTTGTCTTGATTTGCATCTCTCTAATAGCTAATGATCGTGAACATTTCTTCATATGTTTGTTGGCCGCCTGAATATCCTCCTCGGTGAAGTGTCTGTTCATATCTTCTGTCCATTTTAATTGGAATATTTGTCTTTTTGTTATTGAGATGTTGGAATATTCCATAAATTCCAGAGATAAGTCTCTTGTCAGATATGTCATTGCCAAATATTTTTTCCCAATCTATAGGTTCTCTTTTGACTTTTGGAGAAGGCTTTGGAAGCACATAAAAATTTAATTTTTAGAAAGTGCCATTCATCTAGTTTCTCTTCTGCTGTTTGTGCATTTTGGGTTAAAGTTGATA
>NW_006921725.1:5273615-5287489 GCF_000298275.1 Orycteropus afer afer | reverse complement strand
ATGGTATTGATTTCCTTATTTCTTTTTCAGCAATCTCTTTGCTGGTGTAGAGGAATCCAACTGATTTTTGGATGTTGATCTTGTATCTTGCCACAATGCTAAATCTCTGAATTAGTTCCAATAGATTTTTGACTGAGTCTTTTGGGTTTTCTAGGTATAAAATCATATCATCAGCATATAGGGATAGTTTGACTTCTTTCCTACTAATTTGGATGACTTTGATTTCCCTTTCTTGCCTTATGGCCCTGGCTAGGACTTTCACTACAATGTTGAATAGAAGTGGTGGTAAAAGTCATCCTTGTCTGGTTCCTGTTCGCAACAGGAATGGTTTCAGTCTCTGTCCATTAAGAATAATGTTGGCTGTTGGTTTTGCATGGATGCCCTTTATTATGTCAAGCAATATCCCTTCTATTTCTATTTCTTATTTGCTGAGAGTTTTGATCAAGAATGCATGTTGCATTTTATCAAATGCCTTTTCTGCATCAATTGATATGATCATGTGGTTCTTTTTCTTTGTTTATTTATGTGTTGGATGATTTTGATTGTGTTTCCAATGTTGCACCATCCTTGCATATCTGATATGAACCCCACTTGGTCATAATAAATGATTTTCTTGATATGTTGTTGAAATCTATTGGCTAGGATTTTGTTGAAGATTTTTACTCCTATATTCATGAGGGATATTGGTCTGTAGTTTTCCTTTTGAGTGATGTCTTTGTCTGGTTTTCGTATCAAGGTTATGCTTGCTTCATAAAATCAGTTAGGGAGGATTCCATCCTTTTCTATGTTTTGGAATAGTTTGAGTCAGATTGGTGTCAGTTCTACTCTGAATGTTTTGTAGAATTCTCTGGTGAAACCATCTGGGCCAGGACTTTATTTTGTTGTTAATTTTTTGAAGACCTCTTCAATTTTTTCTTTTGTTATGGATCTGTTCAACTTTTCCACATCAGTTTGTGTTAGTTTAGGTAAGTGGTGTGTTTCTAGAAATCTGTCCATTTCCTCCAGATTTTCAAATTTGTTGGAGTACAGTTCTTCCTAGTATCCTAATATTATCCTTTTAATTTCAGTTGGTTCTGTTGTGATGTTACCCATTTCTTTTCTTGTTTGTGTTATTTGTATTCTTTCCCTCTTTTCCTTTGTTAAATTTGCCAGTGGTTTGTCAATGTTATTAATCTATTCAAAAAACCAACTTCTACTCTTGTTGATTTTTTGTATTGCCCTTCTAATTTCTGTTTCATTGATTTCTGCTTGAAACTTTATTATTTCCTTTCTTCTGGCAACTGTAGGCTTTTCTTGTTCTTTTTCTAATTGTTGGAGATGTTGGTTTAAAGTGTTGATTTTGGCTCTTCTTTTTTGATATGTGCATGTATTGCTATAAATTGTCCTCTGATCACTGCTTTTGCTGTTTCCCAAATACCTTTATTTTTTTAAGGCACCTTGGGGGGTTGGCAAGGGAGCCCTGTCTCTTTCTTCTTTTTTGATGTGTGCATTTATTGCTAGAAATTGGTCTCTGATCACTGCTTTTGCTGTGTCCTAAAGATTTTGGTATGTTGTGTTTTCATTCTCGTTTGGTTCTAGGAATTATTGAATTTCATTTTTCATTTCTTTTCTTACCCAGTCTTTCTTAAGGAGGGTGTAGTTTAGTTTACACGTGTTTACTCTTTTTCCGTTGATCTTCCTATTGTTCATTTCTAATTTGACAGCATTATGATCTGAGAAGATGCTTTGCAGTATACAATGTTCTTAAATTTATTAAGGATTGCTTTATGGGCTAACATATGGTCTATCATGGAAAATGTTCCATGTGCATTGGAAAGGAATGTATGTTGTGCTGTTGTTGGGTGAAGTGCTTTATATATGTCTATAAGGTCAAGTTGGTGTATTGTATTGTTTAGCTCTTCTGCGTCTTTGTTGAGTTTCTTTCCAGTTGTTCTATCTTTCATTGAGTGTATTAAAGTCCCCCCCTATGAGTGTGGAGTCATATTTGACTTTTCAACTCTTTTAAAAGCTGATTCATGTTTTTTTGGGCTCTTTCATTGGGACCATAGATATTTATTATTGTTATATCTTCATGTTCAATTGATTCTTTAATCATTATATAATATCCTTCCTTGTCTTGTATGGTGGTTTTTGTCTTAAAGTCAATTTGATCAGAAATTAATATTGCCACTCCTGCTCTTTTTTGGTTACCATTTGCTTGCTATAACTTTTTCCAACCTTTGATTTTTAGTCTATTTTTGTCTTTGTCGTTGTGTCTCTTGTAGACAGCATGTTGATGAATTTTGTTTTCTTATCTAATCTGCAACTCTCCATCTCTTGAGCGGTGCATTTAATCCATTAACATTCAGTGTAATTATTGACAATATAAATTTGTTGCTGTCATTTTGTTGTGTTTTCTCATAGTGTCCCTGGTTTCTTTGTTCCATATGATTTCCTGTGCTGAGCTCATTATGGTTATGAATCATGTTATCATTTCCTTTGTTGCTGTTGTTTTAGTATTTGCTGAATATTTGTGCTTGTCCTCTTTTTTATTGTGATGTGAAGGTTGATCATTTTTCTTTGAGGTGACCCTGTGATTTATAATTTTCTCCCTGAAATTAGAACAGTCCATTTTGTCTTGCAACTCTCTTGACTTCCTCACCATTTAGAAGTTAGGTAACTACACAGTATTTTTGCTCTTTTTGGTTTATAGTTGTCCTTACTTGCCAATTGATATTTCTGGTTCCCTGTTTACAATCTTGTAGGCTTATTTTACTTTTCTATGTCCATAGCTGTGGTTTCTGGATTATGTCATCTTGTGTATTAATGGTTGTTATTTGCTATTTTTAGTTCTCTGCTCAAAGGACTCCCTTTAGTATCTCTTGTAAGGTTGATCTGATTGTAACAAGTTCCCTTAGTTTCTGCTTATCTGGAAATCTCTTAATTTCACCATCATATTTAAGGGATAATTTTGCCAGGTATATAATTCTTGGCTGAAAATTTTTCTCTTTCAGGCTTTTATATATACAATCCCGTTGCCTTTTCACTTGCATGGTTTCTGCTGAGAAATCGGATCTTACTCTTACTGGTTGTCCTTTGTAAGTAACTTTTTGTTTTTCACACGCTGCTTTCAGGATTCTTTCTTTGTCTTTGGTTTAGATGGGTTTGATGATGATATGTGTTGGTGATTTTCTTTTGGGGTCTATCCTGTTTGGGGTTCATTAGACTTCCTGAATGGATATATTCTCATCTTTCAACATATCAGGGAAGTTCTCTTCCAACGAATCTTGGACAATTTTCTCAGTGGTTTTATTTTTCTCTTCTTGTTCTGGAATTCTAAGGGTACATAGGTTATTCCTTTTGATGGTATCCCACATGAACCTTAGGCTTTCTTCATTTTATTTTGATCTTTTTTCTGATTGATCCCTTTCCACAAAGTATTCAGATATTTGTCTTCAATCTCATTAATTCTTTCTTTCATTGCATCAAATCTACTCCTTTGCCCTTTCCATGTGTTATTTATTTCTGACAATTTAGTATTAATCTTCTGGATTTCTATCTGTAGATTTAGAATTATTTCTAATTTTTCATTTATTTTGTCATTTTGTTCTTGTATTTTTTTCCAAAATTCTTCTAGGTTTTTTTCTGTATTTTCCTTGGTCTGTCTCTCAATCTTTTGAAGATACCTAAATAGAATTCTTTTGAATTCCTTATAAGAGAGTTCCAATGCTACTTCTTCCTCAGAGATGTGTTCTGGGTCTGTATCCTGCTCCTTTATTTCTACCACTTTATCTTTCTTCTTTGCATGGACTGTGATGGTCTGTTGTCTCCAAGATATCATGGCATTGATGTAACAGATCTCTGTTAATTGTTTGTGAATAGCAGCCAAGGGTGAGTCAGGCTCTTCTTGGTGGTTGTTTATCATTGGCCAGTCAGTGTAGAAGGTAATAGTGGCTCTCACACAGTAAGTGAAGCTGCAAGAGGTGTGGGTGTAGTTGTGTCATATGGAGGCTGTTTCTGTCTTCCACTCAGTTAGACAAAAATAACAATTCAATAACCATCAAAAAAGTCAAAGCACATGGATAAAAAACACACCATGTAATCACACAGGAACAGTGACCAAAAAAAAAGGAAAATCAAGAAAGAAAAACACGAACCCTTGCAATATCTGGGGAGAAGACAATAAATGGAAAAAAGTAGAGAAGGAGAATAATGAAGAACAAAATGGGAAAAATGCAAAATGGAAAACAAGAAATGGGGTTAACCCTGAGAAAGAAAAAAGAAATTGCAACCAGAAGCAGGGAAAAGAGAAAAAGCTGAAAACTAGAACCTGGGAAGTGAAGAATAAAGCATAACAGTAAAAAGGACAAAAGTTTTTAATAGTAGTTTAAAAACAGACAAAAACAAACTATAAAACAGAAGAAAAAAATCAGGGCAGGGCGGGGCAGGGCACCCAAGCTCTGTCCATGCACACAGACTGGGATGGAATTCCTGCCAGCCCAGAAAGTGGGTGGGAATGAGAGATGGCCGCACCTCTGTTCACCAAGTGGTTGTGGGGTATAAGAGTAACAAGGGGAATGTCACACCTTTCTAGTTGTCTGGGTCCAGAATGTCCTTGGGGTTCCCAGCAAGCGGAGCCTGTTCTTAAGTCCCTGGAATCTGGGAGAATGCTTTCGCTTTAAATATCCAAAATGGTCAGGCTACTTGTAAACATTAAAAATTGCTGTGCCCTCCAGACAGACAAAAGTCTACAGCTCAGCCCGCCTTCCTCGTCATTGCTTTCCCTTTTATTCCCCAGCCACCAGAAGAGTCTTCCATGAAATCCCTGGCTGGCAGAGCCATTTTTTAGGTTAATTCTTAGGTTCTTCCACCACTTGGCAATATCCAAGCAGTCTGTGCTGTAAGGACCACTGCCAGACTACAGCTCCGTATGTCTCCTTTTTCATGTTTTCATGCAAATTCTTCTGCTAGTTGGAGTTTAGTCCACTTCTATATCCTTCCCTTTAAGGCTCAGGGATCCAGGGTTATCATCTGTATCTATGTTAACTGGTTCCCCTTTTCTTTGTTGAAGAGGATCTGTGCAGTCTTTTTGCCTATTCTGCCATCTTACTGGAACTCCCTTCCTTAAATTGTTTTTCAGTAGAATGACTAGATGATCACTTGGGCTACAGTAGCACTTCCTAGACCTGACTAGTCATCAGAACTTTTCTGATATGACATGATGGACTTGGTATTTTGCAAAGCCCTTCAGGTGATTTTAGTGATTGGCCAAGTTGGAAGCACTGATCTAGAGCCAGGATTATCACCATAATTGATCTAAGGTCCCTTGTTGTCCTAAAATTATTCTGTACTCTTTTCCCAAATTGACACTGATATTTAATAACAGTGTGATACTGTGAAATTTATTTTATTTCTTTGAGCCTCATTTCTTCCATCTGTAAAATTAATACGAAAATCTCTTCATCATATTATCATTGTGAAGACTCAGAGTGAAAGTGTAAAATATGAAATTTAGTAACTTGTACCTCACAGAAGCTTCCTAATTTGCTTGCCTTCACCACATCCTTTCTAGTTCCTTCTCCACACAAGCAACAAATTGATTTTCTGTGTCACTTTTTATTTTGTCACTCTTGTTCATAACCTTAATGTTTTCCCATTACTTGCATGCAACAGTGATACTTACTCCCCTACTCCAAAGCTAAATATTCTTTTGAAGGCAATTTTTGGTGTTTTAAATGCCATTAATTTGTGGTTTAGCATCCATGTAACTTAATATTTAGAAATATAATTTTCTACAAACATGTACGTCAGTGATTTTTAAAATTTACATCACATCCTTCCAAAGAATAATGTTAAAAACAATTGTTAACTTGTCACCCTAATCCACAAAAACACATTTAACCCTTAACATTTACAACAAAAAGCATATACATACAATAAAAATATTGAAAATAGTGAAACATCAGAAAGCAATATAACTGTAAAAATATCTCAAGCACTTTAGTAACACAAACACTTGAGCTACATGTTCTCTCTAGCCCAGTAAGTTCTGGGAATAGACCCCTGAGCAATTCACCCAGGTCTACCTTGGCTCCAAAACCTATTCCCACTAAGCTGTAAATGATTGATTTCAGATCAGCCTCTGAGCTGATAGCAGGAAGGTAGAGAGAGCATGCACATTTTGGATGCTTGGATGGAGTCAGAGGCAGTAGCAAAAATAACTTACATGTCTTACTAGCTTTTTTTTTTTGTGTGTGTGTGATGTCCTCCTTTAATCCATGCAGTCATTTGTTTTTTATATTGTCAGTTGTGTTTCACTTTGCTTTTTCTAATTCCTTTTAATCGTTATGGTTGAAGAGTACTCTTATTAGCTGTTTGTGGTATAAAGAGTAAAAAAGGCTTTTTCTACAACTCTTCCACATCTGAACTTCCTCCCAGCCAGGTGCCAACAGCCTCAAGAGGAAGGGATGGGAGAGGGCTGTTTCCAAATATTGTTTTGAGTCTACTTCTTTGTTTTTAATTGCTGTATATTATTTTATGGTATGGATGACTTATCCATAATTTATTTAAAAATGCTTCTATTGATGAAGATTTGGTGTTTTTTCCCCTCAATTTTTATTAACACCAACACTGCTGTAAGGAACATCCATATACATGACATACTTGTCACATATATGAACATTTCTTTAAAATCCATTCCTGGAAGTGGGGAAGGGGGGCTCTGTGCTAGGTGTGAAGTTTCTCACTGTGCTGGGAACAATGCTAACAGTAACATTCTCCACATTCACCTTGAGAGTAAAGGTGCAGATGATAAAGTGGAGAAGAAATTGGAGTGAGACTCTCATTTATTCTTACATTTATTAGCTGTTGATGTTGTTGTTACTACTGTGACAACATGATAACTCCATGCACAAGAGGATTGGATTGTTGTAATCTACTGGATTTTTCATCGACTGTGTTTGGAAGTGTATCGCCAGGCCTTTTTTCCTAGTCTTAGTCTGGAAGCTCCACTGGAACTTGTTCAGCATCAGAATATGCAAATCTCTAATAACAGAGTTGATGTCTGCAAAAATATTCTATTTTTAAAGTAGTAATTTACTATAATTTTGAATTTCTAAATTGAAAAGTATCTGCATAGAAGATTCCCAAAACACTTTTGAATCTATCATGATCAGCTTTTATCAGGAAGAAGATGAGAACATGTTGACACTTGCTGACCCCTCAGGTTCAGATTGTCTGGAACAGAAGGAGGAATTTTGGGGTGCCTTCTCTTAGTGTGAATGGGCCTCTGTTAATTACCAAGTTTGCTTCTAAAAGGAATGTTTACCTCTAAATTTTCACTTATAAAAAAGTGATTAATGCTTTTCATGTTACTCATTCCTTTGAAGGTCTTCCTTAGCTTTTCCTCCCTCTCTCCCTTGTCCTCCTTCTTAGTTGCAGAGCTGACATTAAAACCTTGAGTGTTTCCATCAATTTTTGTTTCAGCACTTATGTGAGATAGTAGAAACCTGACAATGAAACTTGTCCCTGCCATTTTCTAGGTGTGTCAATCTGAGCAAAGGAGTTAATTTTCCAGACCCTCAATTACCTCACAAGAATCCTGATTGTATAGGGTTTGAAGGAACAAATGCAGTACTGTATGAGATAATAATAATATTTATTATCTAAAGTTCCTGCTACAGTTCCTGGCAGATGCTAAGTACTGGGAACATATTTTGATTATTTCTTATCAGTATGTGCATTAGTCAGTGCCAAACTATTTCTCTTTCTCTTACAACACATGCTGCTGAAGGAAGAAACAAAGTGTCTTAATCTGGGTTCTCTAGAGGAGCAAAACCAGGGAAGTGTGTATAGATATACATAGGAAGAAATTTACTTCAAGCTCACAAAATTTCAGAGGCTGGCAAGTCTCAAATCTGTGGGTCAGGAAACAAGTTGAAAACCTCATGTGCTTGCAGAGGCTGATGAACCCCAAATCTGACTCAGAGGCAGCAGGCTGGAGGGATTGGTGAATTCAAAATCTGTAGTTGAGGTGGCAGGCCAGAGACTTCTGCAGGCTTATGTTCTAAGAACTGGAGGTCAGGCAATGAGCAGAGTGCAGGGTCAAGAAAGAGAAAGAGCTTTGCCAGAATATCCATTCATATACTGCAGGCAGACCACATCCCTAAGAAAACTCCCCTTTCAACTGATTGGCTGCTCACATCAGATCAGGAAATGGAAGGTGATTGCATAGTGTCTGCCTAACCACTGAGATTCACAGCCTAACCAAGTTGACACTTAGCATTAATTATCACACAAAGGAAGCAGGAGAGAGCTGAGCACTTTGAAGATTTCCCTTAATTCCTTGAGTTCTGCTTTTACTACTTCACTGCTTAGGTCTCTCTTTCCCTTTTCACTTGTAGGCAGGACCAATAAACAGTATTTAGAAGATACTTGAATTCTGCCTCCCCTTTATAGTATTTCCTTTCACTTCCTCCCATAATAATAACCAAAGTGGCTTGCAGGAAAGATGACTGTCAGTAGGAAGGACCCACATCCACTCACCCAGAATGGATTCTGTCTTGCTAAGGCATTTTCTGTAAAGAGGACTGCTTCTCTGATTTGGTCTGCCCCGTATAAACATCAAATTCTCCTTCATAAAGTAATTATGTGTTCATTAATTTTTTTCTGATAAATGTGATGCATGTTCTTTGAAAAAAATTTGAGGAAAAAGAGTAAAGTATGAGAAAGAAAACATAAACCACTCACAAGATATGAGGGAGTCTTTTAATTAATAGAAAGTGTTTCACTCTGAGTGTACCACAGTACTTTTTACCAGAGTAGTATTGATGGGTATTTAAATTGTTTGCAGTTTTTTAAAATAATCATGTATAATGCAGTGATGAACGAACATATACACCCAGCTTTGCCCATATGTCCAGATTTTTCCTTTGAATAAATTCTTAAAAGTTTAATTTCTCAAGGAGAGTGTACATTTTGCTAACATGCCTCTGTGAAGGCTGAGGCCTGGAAAGTCATTTAAATACTCTTTAGACTTCATGTAATAACAATGGTGAACCAGTGAATTATTGAAAGCAGTGACTTGATCAGACTTGAATTTTAGATGACTGTATTGGTCAGGGTTCAGTAGCAGACAACAGAATATTCTCTAGCCAGTTTCAGAAGAAAGGGATTTATTACACTGTATTAAGCAGCTTACAGACTTGTTGGAAGGGCTGGAGCAGCTAGCTGTAGGCTGAGCTTCCAGAAAAAACAACTGCACAAGTCACACTGCAATGCTGGCTGGCCTGGGAGTTCTTGTGTCTATGGCCAACACCTCCTACTCAAGAACTACTTTGCCTTGGCCACACACAGGAAAGCTGTTGAATCGGGCTGCTGCTGCTGCTGCCATGACTTGGGCTTGGCTTCCACGAAGTTAGAGACCAGCTGGACATCAGGGTAATGTTTGCCTATCCTGGCTGCACATCAAAATCACCTGGAGTGCTTTACAAAATACTGACGCTTGGTCTACACCCCCAGACACTGTATTTAATTGATCTGGAGCAGGGCCCAACCACAGTATTAAAAACAAAACAAAGGAAATTCTCCAAGTGATGCCAATGCTCAGACAATGTTGAAAACCACTGATTGAAGACCTCTGCTAAAGCTGACGCAAGATAACTGAACTACTTCCCTGCCAGTGCTTTCAGAAGAGCTAGGTGGCTGCCACTTCACCATAAATACTTCTGCCCTCTAACCTAGAGGATGATTCTTCCTGGCCAAAGCTAAACACTGTGGAGAACAAAGATGCGAGGTAGATTGGGAAATTTAGTCCTTGAGCATTTCAACCTTTGTTCATGCTGAAGGGTGGGGGCCATAGCAGTGTTAAGGAAGCCAGTCTATAGTATTTGTCACAATAATTCAGTATGAAGATTATGAGGGAAATTGATCTTAGAAGAGCTACATGCAGAATGCTTCTTAGAAGTGAGGGTACTAATACTTTGGGTCACTCACTTTGAACACATCATTAGGAAAGACCAATCACTAGAAAAGGACATCATGGTCGATAAAGTGGAGGGTCTGTGAAAGTGAGGGACACCATCCTTGAGATGGGTTGAAATAATAGCCTCATCAATAGGCTCAAACATACCAATGATCATGAAGATGGCTCAGGACCAGGGAACATTTTATTCTATTACACATAAGGTCTACATGAGTCATAACTGACTCGATGGCAACTGACAACAACATACCAATTTGAAGATAATATTTGATATGAGGAGATCAGCTGGGGATGGAGCAGTGGCCTCTTTTAGTAGTTTAGGTAATCAATAAAGAGGACTGAATTAGGGCATTGATAATGGGGAAAGGATGGAGGAACCTGTTTAGAGAAGAACTTCAGAGGTCAAATAAGATGGAATTGGTCATTTTAGATGTGTACTTTACTAGGAATGGAAGAGGAAAGAGAGAATTTTGGCTTGAGCAAATTAGTGGATGTTTGAACCATTCACCTTGTTGGGGGGAATAGATTGGTGTTTGGTGAAGAACAATGAATTCAATTTTAACTATGTTCCATTTTAGGTGTTTATAGAACATTCAGAAGAAGATGTCCAGTAGACATTGGATAACCAAATATGGATATCATGAGAGAGAAATGAATTGGAGGTAAAGATTTAGGAGTTCTTGATATATATATTTTAATAAATGTCTGGGAATATATGAGGTTACCCAGGGCAAAGCCTGGAGAGGAACATCAACATTTAAAGCAAGGGCAGAAGAAAGAGAGCCTTCAAAGGAGACAGGAAGGAGTTAGAGTATGATTTCATAAATTTCAAGGGAAGAAAATAGACAGTTTCTCAAAGAAGATACACAAACAGTCAATAAGCACACACACAAAATGCTCAATATTATTAGTTATTAGGGAAATGCAATCAAAGCCACACTGAAATAACACTTCACACCCACTGTTGTTGTTGTTGTTATGTGCCATTGAGTCGGACCCAACTCATAGTGACCCCTCCTTGGGTTTCCAAGGCAGTATCACTACTGAAGTAGATTGCTCCATCTTCCTTCCGAGGAGTGGCTGGTGAGTCTATAATTAAAAAGATGGAAAAAGTGAGTATTGGCAAGAATATAGAGTAATTGGAACCCTCAGACTATACTGGTGGGAATTTAAAACGGTAAAATCACTTTGGAAAACAGTTTGGCGGTTCCTTCAAGAGTGAATCATGGGGTGACCATATGACCTAACAATTTCACTGCTAGGTATATACTAAAAAAAAGATTTAAAAACATGTCCACACACAACCTTGTACATAAATGTGCACATCAGCATTATTCATAATAGCAAAAAATAGAAACAACATAAATGTCTATCAATTGATGAATCAATAAATAATATGTGATATATCAAAAAGAAATGGCATGTTATTTGGCCTTAAAAATGAAATTCTGACATATGATACAACACTGATAAACCTTCAAAGCATTGTACTAAGTGAAACAGAATATAAACATAAAAGGCCACCTATTGTTTATTTTCATTTATTTAGAATATCCAGAATAGACAAATCCGTATAGACAGAAAGTAGATTAGCACTTTCCAGGGATTAGAAGGAGGGGATAATGGGAAGTGATTACTAGGGAGTACAGGGTTTCTTTTCAGATGATTGAATATTTTGGAATTAGATAGGAGTTACTAGTGCACAACTGTGAACGTACTAAAGAATAATAAATTGGAGGGGGAGGATCCAAAATGGTGGACTAGGTAGATAAATTAACCTGACCCTCTGCAACAAAGACTCAAAAAAACAAGGGAAATCCAGTTCTGGATCCTAGAGTTTCAAAGGAAAGGATAAAGAAGTAGATCAAAAACCAATGAGAGGAAGAGACTGAACAAAAACAGTGAGCAAGGAGCAGTAAACTGACAATCAGGACAGTGTGGCCATTTTAATTATTGCAAACAGGGTTCCAATTGGAGCAGGAACCAGATTACTGGCTCCACTTGTCCAGGATTTCACCAGAGATCAGTTGACCAGAGAGATGTGACCTCCCTTCTTACCTTGCACAACTTTCTGGTGACAGAGGCATGGTCCCCTTACACCTCCACCCAGCAGCCAGTCAAACTTCTCCCAATGTCAGAACTGTGATTTTTTTTTCCCCTTCTTTTTTTTTCTCTATTTTTCTGCTTAGTTATTCCATCTTCTTCCTCCCTTTGCTTCTTCTATTTCTTTTCCTCTTTTCTATTCGCTTTTTCTTTTTATTTATTTATTTTGATTTGGATGAAGATTTACAGAGCAAATTCACTTTCCATACAGCAGTTCACATATACTTTGTCTCATGTCATTGACCACAGTTTACCACAATGCAACAGCTCCCCTCCCACTTCCTCCCCATAGTTACCTCTTCCCAGGGTCCATCCCTCCATACATTCCTGCCCCCTGAGCTGTCTCCCTGTGCATAAGCAGCCCTTCCTTCTCCCATGATTGTTCTGTCCAGGCTGTGTGTCTACTTGAGGTAAATGTTTAACTCACATGCCTATACTTTGTTTGCCTGGAAACCACAGGTGTGGGTTCAATTCCAGACCTGAAGGGCAGTTAGGTGCCATAGTCTCAGTGGTTCCACCAGGCTCTATTGGACCAGCAAACCTGGTCTCCACCTTCTTCTTCTTTTTTTTTTTTTGCCTCCAAATGATTTGAGTTTTGTTCCACATTGTTCTCCCTCTCTATCCAGGATCTCCTACATCCCTTCCAAGTGGATGACAGTGGTAGCCAGGCACCATCTAGTTCTTTTGGTCTCATAGTTGTGTAGGTTGCAGATCGGATGGAGTACCAGTCACTAGGACTGACTGTTTCCATTCATTTTGGTTTTCTTCTTTCTTCTTGATGAGGAGAGAACCATTGTTGAATCTAGATGGCAGCTTGCTAGCTTTTAATATCCCAGTCTCTACTCACCAAAGTAGGAGGTGGAACAATGTTTTGTATAGTATGTTATGCCAATTGAGCTTGATGTCCCCTGAGACTATGGTCCCAAGCCCGCAGGATTAACTACTAAGTCGCTCTGGGTAGGTGGCTGTGACCAAGCAGTGACCACAACCTTGCCCCTTGTCAGCTCTAATATACACCTGGGAATTCTGATCATTCACATAAAATTATAGGACCATTGTCTGCCAACCCTATATATGATCTTGGATACACTCCCATTTAGATATACCTAATTGTTTAGCCTGTCCACCTATCTGTCCATATACCTGTTTGCCTTCACTGAGAACTCAGTACTATATATGCAAAAGGGTTCATATTTGTTTTCTGTACTTCCCATGTACCTCTCTATGCCTTTCTCATCCTCAAGGCTGCCATATTGGTCACTCACCTTTGGTACATTGCCCTTCTCTTCACCCAAATCAATATTTATCTCTATCTATCTAACAGCGTTCCCTCTCCACCCCTCCCATCCCTGGTAACCAACAAAGAAGATTTCCTTCAATAGATAAGCCTTTCCTTAACTTTTACAATAACGGACTAATACAAAATTTGTCCTTTGTGGTTGACTTATTTCACTCAGCAAAATGTCCTCCAAGTTCATCCATGTTGTGTGGTGTTTTGCAGATTCAGCATTATTCTTTAGCATTGCATAGTATTCCATTGTGTGTATGTACCATAGTTTGGTTATCTATTCCTCAGTTGATGGAAATCTAGGTTGTTTCCATCTTTTGGCTATTGTAAATAGTGCTGCGATGAACATGGCCATGCATATATCTGTTCTTATCATGACTCTCACTTCTTTAGGGTATATACCTAGTAATGGGATAGCTGGTTCAAATGGTATTTCTAACTCCAACTTTTGAAGGAATCGCCATACTGCTTTCCACAATGGTTGTACCATTTTACAGTCCCACCAGCAGTGTATGAGAGTCC
>NW_006921725.1:5232286-5257754 GCF_000298275.1 Orycteropus afer afer | reverse complement strand
TCTGTATCCTTCCCTTCAAGGCTCAGGGGTCCAAGATTATCTTCTGTGTCTGTATTAATTGGTTTCCCTTTTCTTTGTTGAAGAGGGTCTGTGCAGTCCTGCCTAGTTCGCCGTCTTGCCGGAACTCCTCGCTTGTCCTTTTTCTTTTCTGTTTTTTGGATTATGAAGAGTGAGAGCTCCTTCCCACTGTTCATGCAGTGTCCACACCATACCTCCCTGGTTGCAAGTATGTTCCTATGGAGTGAGCACTACTTTTGGGCAGCTGTGTTTGGTGGCTGGCACTTTTGTCAGGGCTGTGCTATCTTTTTCTTTCTTTTATTTTCTGTTACTTATTTCCTTCTTCATAGTTCTCCTCTCTTCTCTCCCTTGTTTTCCTCTTCCTTCCTCTTCACCCCACCCCCTTTTTTATCTCACAGAGATGTGCCCACCCCTCACCAAGTAGTCGCTGGTGCCTCCATCTGCAACTCCACGGACAGTCGCACACACTTACCTGGAGTGAGCTCCATGTTCTTGCTGCAGCTGTATTTGGTGGCTCATATTTGTGTTAATTTTCTTTTTTCTTTTTTCTCTTCTTCTCAGTTCTTCCCTCTTGCCCTGGTTTTTATTCCCCCAATAAAGTGATTTTCTTCTTCTTCTTCTTCTCTTTTGATCTAGCTGAGTGAGTGCTTTGCTCCCACCCATGTTCAGTCATACTACACCTAACCCTCTGTATTTGGCAGTGCACAGTCCTGTGCAGTGAGTGTCACACTTCCACTGAAGCTGTGTTTAACAACTGTCACTTGCTCCAGTACTGAGCTGCATTTTTGTTTGTGTGTTTTCTTCTTTAACCTTTTTCTTTCTTCTTAGGTCTCCCCTATTCCACCCCCCCACACACACACACCTTGCTTTTGGCTTTTCCTTTTCCCCACTTTTTCTTTCTATGTTTCCCCAGCAATTGGGAGCCAGTGACATACCCAGCCATATACACAACACCTGCTACTATACCTGCTGGGTGAGTGCCACTACTTGCTTCAGCATCACTGGATTTACAATGGACAGCAGCTAACACCTGCCCACCCTGCCCTCAGCTGCTCTGCATGATCAGTGATCAGAGATTCATGACCACACCCCCATCCACTTAAAAAACCCAGAGACTGGTAGTGACCACCCCAATGCTGCTAATGACCAAAGTAATACTCTCACCCTGTTGCATATATTAAATATTATATTAGATATATTAGAAGAAAACACAACAAAAAATCAGAGTGAAGGAAACCAACATACAATCAACAAATTAATACAATAACACCATAATGTCTTGGAGACAACAGGCAACTTCAAATAACACACAAAGAACTGGATGAGATAACTCAAAAAGTGACCAAATACAGGGACATAAAATCATATGGAGGAAGAAATGCTATTGGAACTACCTGATAAGGAATTCAGAAAAAGATCACATTTAGTTATTATTCTAGTTACCTAGTGTTGCTCTGACAAGAATATAGCACAAATGGGATGGTCTTAACAAACAGGAGTTTATTCTTTTACGGTTTGGAGGCTTTAAATCCAAGTTCAAAGTGCCAGGCTCTAGGGGCTGGGTGAAAGCCCCCTCAATCTTGGGGTCTAGCTCTGCCTTCTGTTCCCAGCCCATTTGAGCTAGAGGCATTTCTTCAGTCAGACAGCTGCTGGTGGAGGCTGACAAGCCCAAGGTTGGCAAGTAAAAAGGCACAATCCTGATGTTACTAAACCACACAGCAAGCCATTAATTTAAGTCTGTTGTAAGTCACAAGGTCAGCAGAGCATGGGAGGCTGCTAAACAGTGACATAGCTACATGCAGAGTCCAAGTGTGCCCTAAGGTAGAGACTATCCCCAAGGCTTCTGCTTATATACAGGAAGCAGACCACATCCCAAAGGCAGCTGCTCAGCTGCTTGTGGTAGATACCACCATGGAGTTTGATTGCCTGTCTCATCATGGGGAATAACTACCACCAGCTGTCCAGCCACTCAACAAGGCCCAGCCAACTTGACATACAAATTTAACTACCACAATTCTATCCCTTATTAACTTGGAACCTGTACAGATCTTCATTGGGTGGTATCTGTACAGATCTCTCTCACTAGGTGGCTCCAGTCCCTTAGTTCCTCTAAATGGCGACCTCACCCCCTTGGCCTGGTGGTCCCCATTCCTCTCCCACTTGGGCATGGCAGTCCTGCCCCCTCATTCTTGGGCAGCAGCTCCCTCCCACTAACTCACATGAGCGAGCAGTCTCACACTCTAGAACCAAGTTGGTGAAGGTCTAACTGTTTGAAACCTAGGGTGCTATGCTGGTTCCACCCCTACAGGCCATGGTCCTACCCTTTGAGGCTGAGGCAGCTCTGCTTCCTGGGGAAGTAGGGAGTAGTCCCTCCACTTCTGCCGATGAATGGTGAAGGGCAACCCACTTCCCAGAAATCTTTTTGCCCAAAGGACACTTAGCTTTCTTGCTCCATGGGCTGGTAAGCCTGTTGCTGTTTAATGCTGGTCTCTGGGTTCTGCTACTGCCGTCTTTCATGCTGGTCCCTGCTGGAATCTCTCTGCCAGTGTCTCATGCCATATGCCATTGTCTCTCTTCCGGGGTCTCAGGGCAAGGTTACACTCCACTCCTGTTTCCACATTTTAGGTATCTGTCAGAGCAGCACCCTACTCTCTTGGTTGGAGCTGTGTGTCAACTTGGCTGGACCACAATTCTGAGTGGTTTAAGCAATTGTGATGTGAGTTGTTCCCATTATGGGATCAGATGTATATGTTTTGAGCAGCCAATCCATTGAAAGGGAGTTTCCCTGGGGGTGTGCCTGCTTCCAGGATATTTATGGACATCCTGGGAAAGAGAAACTCTTCTGTGGATCGGGATCCTATTGTGCTGCCTACAATTGTCCATGAGTGAACAATCCACCATTCAGCCTGCAGATCTTGAATTCATCATTTGTTGGAGTCAACAGCCAGTACTGCCTGCCAACTTTGAGCTCTTCAGCCCCTGCAGCTGCATGAGTCAGGAAAAGCCTCCAGCTTGATGTTTGATCCATGAACTTGGGACTTGCCAACTTCTATAAGTGTGTGAGCCATTTTCCTAAGATAAATTTTTCTCTCTCTCTAAAGTTACTGGTTTTGCTTCTCTAGAGAACATTTGATACCAGGAGTGGTTCTAGAGAGACAAAATCATAGGGATGGACTTCCTAAATTGGTCTCCTCTAATTTGATTATTCATAAAGGCACTAGTGACCCTGCCACTGTTGGTAAAGAAGGCCCTGCTAATCCGTGGTGTGAGATGGCAACATTAATATGCAAAATAGCACCACCAGTAGATCAAGTACTTTTGAGAAGTGAGGCTCTGGATCATTGCATATTTGATACTTTTCTGAAATTTTGTCAGCATGAGGAGTATAAGGAAGCTGGTTGGTTGGTCCTACTTACACTAGACAAAGTGATGAAAGAAAGAGCAAAATGAGCTCAGGGCTACTAACTCACAGCATAAGCACCACATAAAGACATCAATGTTTCCAGTTGTTCTCTGAAAGAAGCCTTATTCTAGTAACAGAGCTGATATTTCCAAAAACCAATCCCAGAGTCTTATTGTAAGGGTGGCTGAATTACAAAGCCAATTAAATTAGCAACCCAGAATGTTGTCTGAAGTTAAAGTGAGGGCATTGATTGGGAAGAAATGGGATCCTGAAACCTGGAATGGGGACATATGGGCAGATAGTCAGGAAGATCAGGATATGAAGCCTGTAAGTTCTGTTGAATTGCTCCCATTTGAAGGGATTACTATAAAACCATTATCTCCTCCACCTCAGTTTGATGAGTTTAACCCAGGTGTTCCTGCTGGGCCATTTTCTGAGGCAGAGGCCATGGAAGACATTGCTGAATGTTCTGAGGAACTTCCCCAACCACCCAGTGTTGCTGCTAGACCTATAACTAAAGTTAAGTCCAAGCAAGCCCCAAAAGGTGAAACACAAAGTGTGACTGAGGAGGTGGTACATTACACCCGAAAGGATCTACTTGCTTTTTCTAACAAGTGCAGACAGAAACCTGGAGCATATGTATGGGAATGGCTACTGAGGGTGTGGGATAATTGGTGCAAGGAATGTAGCATTGGATCAGTCTGAGTTTATTGATTTAGGCCCACTAAGTATGCATACTTCATTCAGTGTTTCAGCTTGAGAGGTTAGGAAAGGATCTAATAGTTTATTTGTTTGGCTTATTGAAGCATGGATTATGCAGTGGCCTACCTTAAGTCAAGTTGAAGTACCAGACATGCCTCAGTATAATGTAGAAGAAGGTATCCAGAAGCTTAGGGAAATTGCCCTGTTAGAATGGATTTATCAGATTAGACCCCTAGAGCCAGAAATGGAGAGTCCATAAGACATACCTATCACCAGTATGGTGACGAATAAATTTGTGAAGGGAGCCCCAGCATCCTTGAAGACTGCTGGGATTGCTATTTTATGTAAGCCATATTTGACAGTGGGAATTGCCCTAATTGAACTAAGACACTTAACTACAATGGGGCTGATTGAACACTGTGGTGTTAGGGGCCAAGTGGCAGCAGTTAATCGACAAATGTAAGGTGAATGTGGTTACCATAATGGACAGCAGAGTTGGAACAGAAATCAGAATACTCTGACTTGTGTGGAATTAAGGCATGGGCTACTTAGTCATGGTGTTCCTAGTAGTGAAATAGATGGCAAACCTACTAATAAATATTTACTTGATCTGTATAGACAGAAGAATTCTAGGTCACATGAACAACAGCCTAGACTGAATCACCAGAATACAGAGTCATGGCCTGTCAATCAATTCCCAGACTTGAGTCAATTTACAGACCCACAACCCTTTGAATGAAGAGGAGGCTGGGTCCCGTTGAGGAAGGACCCCACTACATTGCCAAAAATATATAATGTCTGTCTTTCTCCTAGCCTTCCCCAAAAGGAAAAGCCAAGTGGAAGCCATTAGAACTATCTCTACCTACAAAAATAGTAAACCAAAAGAAATACGACATCCCTGGAGTGGTTGCAGAGATTACTGCCACCATCAAGATCTTGAAGGATGCAAGGGTGGTGGTTCCCACCACATCCCCATTTAATTCACCTATTTGGCCTGTGCAGGTGGATCTTGGAGAATGACAGAAGATTATTGTAAACTTAATCAAGTGGTATCTCCAATTGCAGCTGCTGTTCCTGATGTGGTTTGATTGCACATCTCCTGGTACTTGGTATGCAGCTATTGATCTGGCCAATGCCTTTCTCTCAATAACAATTTCAAAGGACCATCAGATCAGAAGCAGTTTGCCTTCAGCTGGCAAGGCCAACAGTATACTTCCACAGTGCTTCCTCAGGGTATATAAACTCCCCAGAAGTATGTCATAATTTAGTACATAGGGATCCTGATCACCTTTCCTTTCTACAGGACATTGCACTGGTCCATTATATTGATGAAATTATGCTGATTGGACCTGGTAAGGAAGAAGTATTGATGACTCTAGACTTATTGGTGAGACATCTGCATGCTAGAGTTTGGGAAATTAACCCAAGAAAAATTCAGGCACTTTCCAACTCAGTGAAGTTTCTAGGGGTTCAGTGGCATGGGACATGTTGAGATATTCCTACTAAAATGAAGGATAAGGTATTTTATCTGGCTTCCCCCACAACTAAAAAGGAGGAACAATGTCTGGTGGGCCTCTTTGGATTTTGGAGGCAACATATCTCTCATTTGGGTGCATTGCTGCAGCCTATCTATCAAGTGATTTGGAAAGCTGCTAGTTTTGAGTGGGGCCCATAAGAACAGAAGGCTCTGCAATAGGTTCAGGCTGCTGTGTAGGCTGCTCTGCCACTTTGGCCATATGATCCGGCTGATCTGATGGTGCTTGAAATGTCTGTAATAGATACAAATGCTGTTTGAAGTCTTTGGCAGGTCCCTATTGGTGAATCATAATGCAGACCCTTGGGATTTTGGAGCAAAGCCCTGCCATCCTCTGTAGATAAATACTCTCCTTTTGAGAAACAGCTTTTGGCTTGTTACTGGGCTTTAGTAGAGAGTGAATGTCTACCCATGGGCCATCAATTCACCATGAGGCCTGAGCTGTCCATCATGAACTGGGTGTTGTCTGACCCACAGAGTCATAAAGTTGGATGTGCACAGCAGCACTCCACCATTAAATGGAAGTGGTATATCAGAAATTAGGCTCAAGCAGGACCTGAAGAGACAAGTAAGTTACGTGAGGAGGTGGCCCAAATGCCTATGATCTCCATTCCAGTCACATTACCTTCCCTCTCCCAGTCTCCACCTATGGCATCATGGGGAGTTCTTTATGATCAGTTGACTGAGGAAGAAACTTGTGCCAGGTTTACAGATGGTTCTGTGAGATATGCAGGCACCACTCAAAAGTGGACAGCAGCATTACTGAAGCCCCTTTCTGGGATTTCCTTGAAAGAGAGTGATGAAGGAAATCCTCGCAATGAGCAGAACTTTGAGACATGCAAATGGCTGTTCATTTTGCATGGAATAAGAAATGGCCAGATGTGTGATTATATACGGATTCATGGGCTATGGTTAATGGCTTGGCTGGATGATCTGGGCTTGGAAGGAGCATGATTGGAAAACTGGTGACAAGGATGGATGGGGAAGAGGTATGTGGATAAATCTCTCTGAATGGGCCAAAGGAGTAAAGATATTTGTGTCTTATGTGAATGCCACCAAAAGGTGACCTCGGCAGAGGAGGACTTTAACAATCAGGTGGATAGGATGACACATTCAGTGGAAACCAGCCATCCTTTTTCCCCAGCTACTCCTGTCATTGCTCAATGGGCTCATGGAAAAAGTGGCCATGGTGGCATGGATGGAGGTTATGCATGGGTTCAGCAACATGGACTCCCACTTACCAAGGCTCATTTGGCTATCGCCACTGCTGAGTGCCCAATCTGCCAGCAGCAGAAACCAACACTGAGTCCACAATATGGAACCATTCCTTGGGGTGATCAGCCAGCAAGCTGGTGGCAGGTTGATTATACTGGACCACTTCCATCATGGAAAGGACATCATTTTGTTCCTATTGAAATAGATACTTATTCTGGGTATGGATTTGCCTTCCCTGCATGCAATGATTCTGTCAAAACTACCATTTGTGAACTTATAGAATGCCTTATCCACTGCCATGGTATCCCACACAGCATTGCTTGAGATAAAGGGACTCACTTCACAGCAAATGAAGTGTGGCAATGGGCCTATGCTCATGGAATTCATTGCTCTTACCATGTTCCTCATCATCCAGAAGTAGCTGGCTTGATAGAACGATGGCATGGCTTATTGAAAATACAATTATGGTGCCAGCTAGGTGGCAATACCTTAAAGGATTAGGGCAGTGTTCTCCAGGAGGCTGTATATATGCTCTAAATCAGCATCCAGTGTACAGTGCTGTTTCTCCAATAGCCAGGATTCATGGGTCCAGGAACCAAGGGGTGGAAATAGGAGTGGTACCACTCACTATTACCCCTAGTGACCCACTCAAAAAATTTTTGCTTCCTGGCCCTGCTACCCTATGCTCTGTGGGTCTGGAGATCTTAGTCCCAAAGGGAGGAACACTCCGACATGGAGACACAATACTGATTGCATTGAACTGGAAATTAAGAATGCCACCCAGCCATTTTGGCTTCCTCAAGCCTTTGGATCAACAGACAAAGAAAGGGATTACTGTACTATCTGGTGTGATAGATCCTGATTACCAAGATGAAATTGGATTGACATCAAACAATAGAGGTAAAGAAGAATAGGTCTGGAATACAGGAGATTCTTTAGGACATCTCTTAGTATTACCATGCCCTGTGATTCAAGTCAATGGAAAATTCGGCAACCCAGTTCTGATATGACTACTAATGCCCAGACACTTCAGGAATGAAGGTTTGGTTCACCTCACCAGAAAAAGAACCACAACCAGCTGAGGTGCTTGCTGAGGGCAAGGGAAATACAGAATGGGCAGTAGAAGAAGGTAGTTCTGAATATCAGCTATGACCACATGACCATTTGCAGAAATAAGGACCTGTGATTGTTATATTTCTTCATTGTATATGTGCATCAAATATTTTTGTTTCCTTCTGTTATGAACTGTGAAATATAAATATAAATAAGGTTAATGCATTCCAATTGTATGTGTGTTAGCATATTATGTTGCATGCAAATATGACTTTATAATTGTCCTTATTTAGAAATTATATATGGTTAAGAAGATGTGTACAACCACCACGTTGACAAGGGGTGGACTATGATAGTTGGAGGTATGTGTCAACTCGGCTGGACCACAATTCTGTGTGGTCTAAGCAATTATGATGTGGGTAGTTCCCCTTATGTTTTGAGCAGCCAATCAGTTGAAAGGGAGTTTCCCTGGAGGTGTAGCTTGCTTCCAGTATATTTATGGACATCCTGGGAAAAGAGACACTCTTCTGTGGATCGAGATTCTGCTGTGCTGCCTACAACTGTCTATGAGCGAACAATCTACCATTTGACCTGGAGATCTTGGATTCATCAATTGCTGAAGTCAACAGCTGGTACTGCCTGCCAACCTTGAGCTTTTCAGCCCCTGCAACTATATGAGTCGAGAAAAGCCTCCAGCTTGACATTTGATCCAAGAACTTGGCACTTGCCAGCTTCTATAAGTGTGTGAGCTATTTTCCTAAGATAAATTTCTCTTTCTTGCTCACTATCTATAAGCTTTACTGGTTTTGCTTCTCTAAAGAACTCAGCCTAACAGAGTTACACTGAACATATTGACCAAAAGTTCAAAGAAAACATAGACAAAATCAAGGAAAACACAGACAAAGCTTTAGAAAAAATGAACAAATTGACAAAATAAATGGGAAATTAGAAACTATACAAAAATAACAATTAGAAATCCAGAAGACTAATATTAAAATTTCAGAAATAGATAATGTGAGGTTGTGAAGGTAACAGAATAGGCAAATAAGTTACACAGACCCTCTGCAATAAATAAAAGAGAAACCAATTGACAGAGTTACAGAAGATAATCCTGGAGCCCTGAGCTTTGAAAGGAAGCACACAGAAGTTGATTAGGTACCAACTAGTGGAAAAACCTGAGTGAAAACAGTGAGTATGGAAATGGACAGAGTTGCAGATTGTCAGCTACTCTGACAGCACCAACAGCCTGAATATTTCCAAGTGGTGTTGGGACCTTAGAACTGACCTAAACATCAGTCCTGGTTCCCAAGGGGTGCAGGGACAACTGCACTGGTGGCCTAGGACTAAGAAGGGAAATGACAAGGAGAGAGACAACCTGAGCTGTGGACTTTTTGGCTGTTCGGAGGGTGAAGCCATTTTGAATATTTACAAGGGGAAGCTATTTTGGATATTTAAAGTGACAGCTTTCTCATTTGGATTCCAGGGACCTAAGAATAGGCTCCATTTGCCAAGGATGGCAGGAACATAAGGGAAGCTCATAATAGGAAAGGAGACAGGTCGTGAGTGTATAAGTGCTGCCAACTAGTGAATAGAGGAGCACAGAACACTGCTTTTCAGATAACATCCAAACAAAATGCAGAAAACAAAAATCATGGGCAAGTCACTCAAACATACCATCACAAATTAAATATAAACACAAAAACATCAAAATGTCTCGGAGATAACAGAGCATTACAGTGCACATAAAGAAGCATGATAAAGCAAGAGAAACAAGGGTCCAGGATACAGACTCAGAACATATCCCTGAAGAAGAAGCACGACTGGAATTCCCTGATAATGAATTAAAAAGTATTTAGTTACCTTCAATGGAATGAGAGACAGATCAAGGAAAATACAAAATTTAGGAAAACACAGACAAAGTCCTAGAACAAATTTGAAAGACAATGCAAGAACAAATGACAAAATAAATGAAAATTTAGAAATGATACAAAATATACAGAAAGAAATACAGGCTATTAATACTAAATTTTCAGAAATAGATAACATATTGAACAGGCAAAAGAATAGAATCAAATCAATGGAAGACAGAATTAATGAGACTGAATTAATGAGTCAAAGATTTGTTGGAAGAGAATTTGCTTGGTATGATGAAAGAGGAGAATATCATTCAAGAAGTCCAAAGAACCTCAAACGTGATAGACTCAAAAAGAAAATCACCAAGATGTATAATCTAACTCACCAAAACCAAAGACAAAGAAAGAATCTTGAAAGCAGCATGGGAAAAAAAGATAAGTTCCCTGCAAGGGGCAACCAAAAACACTAAGCTCAGATTTCTCAACAGAAACCATTCAGGTTAGAAGACAACAGGATAATATGTATAAAACCCTGAAAGAACCAAATTTTCAACCAATAATTATACACCCAGCAAAATCATCCCTCAAATATGTTGACACAATTAGGACATTTCCAGATAAGCAGAAATCAAAGGAATTTGTTAATACTAGATCAGCCTTACAAGAGATGTTAAAGGGAGTCCTTTGGACAGAGAAGCAGAAACAGCAAACAACAATTGATCATTAACACACATGATGACATAATCCAGAAACCAACCCAGTTATGGAAGTACCCAAAGTAAATAAGCCTACAAGATTGTAAACAGGGAACCAGAGACATCAATTGACAAATGATGATGACTACAAACAAGAAACAGGTAAAAAATTGTGTAGTTATAGAACTTCTAAATAGTAGGGAAGTCAAGACAACTGCAAGATAGAATAGAGTGTTCTAAATTAGAGAGAAAATAATAAATCACATGGTAATCTCAAAGAAAAATGATAAACCTTCATATCACAATAAAAAAGAGGACCAGCATAAATATTTAGCAATACTAAAGCAATAGCAATGAAGAAGTGATAACACGATTCATAAACAAAATGAGCTCAGCACAGAAAATTATATGGAACAAAAAAATCAGCAACATCATGAAAAAGCACATAACAAAATGTCGGCAACAAATTCGTACATGTCAATGATTACAGTAAATGTCAATGTATTACCTATGTGCCCATCTACAGAAGAATGGATAACTAAACTATGGTACAGACACACAATGGAATACTATGCAGCCCTAAAGAATAACATAGAGTCTGCAAAATACTGCATAATGTGGATGAACTTGGAGGACATTATGCTGAGTGAAATAGATCAATTACAGAAGGACTAATATAGTATTATTTCATTATTGTAGAAAGTCAAGGAAAGGTTTATATATGGAAGGAAACTTTGTTTATGGTTACCAGAGGTGGAAGGGGAGAGAAGGGAACACTGAAAAAAAAAAATGCACTGACCCTTGTCACTTTAGTTTTGTGTATTTCACTGTACATAAATTATATTTTTAAAAATGTATTTTTTTTAAAAAAATAGATAATGCACTGTAAAAGCAAAGTAATAGAATTGAATCAATGGAACAAAGATTTAGAGAGACTAAAGATAAAACTCTTAATAACAGTTTCATAGGGGAATAATTAGAGAAAAAACAACAAAAATTAAGAAAGCCTAAGAATTATATGCGACAACATCAAGAGAAATAACTTACATGTGATCAGAATTCCAGAACAGGAAGATACCAAAAAAAAAAAAAAAAGAATTGAGAAAATTGTCAAAGGTCTGTTGGAAGAAAACTTCCCTAATGTGATGAAAGACAAGAAGATATGCATTCAGGAAGCTCAACAAACCTTAATAGGACAGATTTCAAGAGAAAATCACCAAGACGTATCAATCAAATTTGCAAAACCAGAGACAAAGAAAGATTCCTGAAAGCAGCTTGAGAAAAAAGAAAAGTCACCTACAAGTGAGAACCAATAAAATTAAGCATTGATTTCTCAGCAGAAACCATGCAGGCAATGGGATGACATATATAAAACCCTGAAAGAAAAACATTGCCAACAAAACTTATATGTCCAACAAAATTGTCCCTAAAATATGGTGAGTTAGGGCATTACCAGACAAACAGAAATTAAATGTATTTGTAAAAATGAGACTAACTTTACAAGAAATATCGAATGGAACCATCAACAGCAGACAATAACCAGAGTTTAAGACACATGACATGTCCTGGAAACCATCCCTGATATTTGTTGCTGTTAGGTGCTATCAAATTGGCTCTGACTTATTGCAACCCTGTGTACAACAGAACAGAATACTGCCTGCTCCTGCACCAGCTTCACAATCCTTGCTATACCTGAGGCCATGTCATAGCTAATGAAACTCAATCCGTTTCATTGAGGATCTTTCTCTTTTTTTCTCACCCTCCAATTTACCTAGCACAATATCCTTCTCCAGCGAATGGTCCCTTCTGACAGTAAGACCAAAATATGTGAGGTGACTTTTGGCCATTCTCACTTCCAAGGAGCATTCCGGCTGCACTTTATCCAGGACAGATTTTTCATTCTACTGGCAGTCCATGGTACTTTCAGTATTCTTCATCAACACTACCACTCAAAATCATCAACTTTTCTTCTCAATGTTATCCATAATTTGTTATGATCCACACTTTGCATAGTCCATAAAACACAAGTAAACATCTTTCTGATATTCTTTGCTTTCAGCCAAGATCCATCTGACATCAGCAATGATATCCCTTGTTTCACGTCCTCTTCTGAATCCAGCTTGCATTTCTGAAAGTTCTCTGTCAATATATTGCTGTAACCATTCTTGAATTATCTTCAACAAAATTTTATTTGCATGTAATATTGATATTGTTTCATGATTTCCACATTCTGTGGAATCATCTTTCTTTGGAATGGGTACACATATGGATCTTCTCCAGTCAGTTGGCCAGGTAGCTGTCTTCCAAATTTCTTGACATAGATGAATAGGTGCCTTCAGTGCAACATCCACTTGTTGCAACATCTCAGTGGGTATCCCATCAATTCCTGGAGCCTTTTTTTTTTTTTTTTTGCCAATTCCTTCAGTGCAGCTTCAGCTTCTTCCTTCAATACTGTTGGTTCTTTATCATATGCTACCTCCTGAAATGGATGAACATCAACCAATTCTTCCTCTTTTTCTTTTTTTAATTGTTCTTTGGGTGCAAATTTACAAAGTAATTTGTTTTGCATTCAACAATTCCTGCACATTTGATTTCATGTCCAGATTATCATCCCCAACCATAAAAACCTCTCCTCCCCTCACCTTCCAGTGACTACTCCCTCCCTGTGCCCTTCTTTTCTATGCATTCCTGTCTGTCCAGCTTTCCCTCTGTGTGAATGCTGCCCCTCTGGTGTCTCGTGGTTGATTGATCTAAGGGGTCCATCTCCCTAGAGTAGGTGGGTGCATACCCTGGAATAAGTGTTCTGTATGTCAGTCTTTCTACTGTTTGGCTGAGAGCCAATCCATGGAAAGGAGTCCATTTCTAGGCCTGAAAGGTAATCTAGGGCCATAGTCTCAGGAGTTCTACTAGTCTCTATCTGGCCAGTAATTCTGGTCATTTTTGTGTTTTTGAATTTTGTTCCACATTTCTTTTCAACCAATTATTTTTGGTACAATGACTCCTTGTATTCCTTCCATCTTCTTTTGGTATTTCCTGCATTATTCAATATTTTGCCCATAGAATCTTTCAACATTGCAACATAAGGACAATTTATAGCAATAAACACACATATCAAAAAAGAAGAAAGAGCCAATATCAACCCCTTAACCCAACATCTCCAGCAGTTAGAAAAAGAAAACCAAAAAAAGCCTACAGTCACCAGAGGAAGGGAAGTAATAAAGATTCAAACAGAAACAACCAAAACAGGTAACAGAAATACAATACAAAGAATAAACAAGATTAGAAGTTGGTTCTTAGAAAGAACTAATAAAATTGACAAACCACTTGAAAATTTAACAAAGGTAAGGAAAAAGATACAAATAATATGAATAAGAAATTATATAGGTGATGTCACAAAAGAATCTACTGAAATAAAAAAGGATAACAGAATACTGTGAAGAACTGGAATCTCACAAATTTGACAACCTAGAAGAACAAATTTCTAAAAACACATGACCTACCTAAAGTAACACTATCTAAGGTAGAAAATTGAGCAGACCCAACACAAAAAAAGACATTGAAAAAAAGAAAAAAAAAAAAAAAAACCAAAAATCTGGCTCAGATAGCTTCACTGGAGAATCCTACCAAACATTCAGGGAAGAGATGATACCAATTCTACCTAACTATTCCAGAACATAGAAAAAATTAGAATACTACTGAATTCATTCCTTTAATACGCATAAACCTGTAACAAAACTAGGCAAAAACAAAACCAGACTTCATCCAAAAAGGAAACTATAGAAAGTATCCCTCATTAACGTTGATGCAAAAATTATCTAGAAAATATTAGCTAACAGAATCCCAAAACATATATAAAAATTCATACATTATTATTACAATTATACAAGTGGAATTCATACTGGGTATGTAAGGATGGTTCAACTTTAGAAAAACAATTAATGTAATACACCTCATAAATAAAACAAAGGAAAAAAAACAATCATTTCACTTGAGGCAGAAAAGGCATTTTACATAATGCCTTTTTATCAATTTTTATCACTTCTTGATAAAAATGCTCAGCAAAATAAGAATAGAAGGGAAATCCTTTAACTTAATTATGGGCATATACACAAAACCAATGGCCAACATTACTCTCAAAGGAGAGAGACTGAAAACATTCCCCCTGTGAATGGGTACCAGACAAGAATGCCCCTTACCATGACTCCTATTCAATATTCTATTGGAAGTCCTAGCCAGGGCAACAAGGTAAGGAAGGAAAATAAAGTGCACCCAAATTGGCAAAAACAAAGTAAAACTATCGCTATTTGCAGATGGTGTGACCCTACACATAGAAAATCCTAGATATTCAACAAGAAAACTAATGAAACTAATAGAATGATTCAGCAAAGTAGCAAGGTACAAGATCAACATCAGAAATCAGTCATTTTCCTCTATACTAACAAAGAGGTCTCTGAAATGGAAACCAGGAAAATAAGACCGTTTATAATAACAACCCAAAGGATGAAATACTTAGGAATAAATATAAGCAGAGATACAATACTCTGTACTAAGAAAACTACAAAACACTGCTACAAGAAACCAAAAGAGATCTACATAAATGGAAGAATATACAATGCTCATGGATAGGAAGGTTTTATATTGTGAAAATGATGTTAATATCCAAAGCAATCTACAGATATAATGCAATCTCAACCTAAATTCAATCATCATTCTTTCAAAAGATGGCAAACTTATCACAAACTTTATATGGAAAAGAAAGACATTGGATAAGCAAAGCATTTCTAAAGAAGAACCAAGTAGGGGGCCTCATATTCCTTGATCTAAAAACCTACTGTGCAGTCACAATAGTTAAAACAGTCTGGTGCTGGTACAATGAAAGACACATAGAGCTAAGGAACAGAATTGAGAAACCGGAAGTAAATCCATCTACTTATGGACAGCTGATCTTTGACAAAAGGCCAAACCCAGAGATGGTCTCTTTAACAAATGTTGCTGGCAAAACTGGATATGCATTTGCAGAAAACAGGATCCATATCTTTCACCATATACAAGAAGTAACTGAAGATGGATCATTGATCTAAATGTAAAACCTAAAACCATAAAGAGCATCAAAGAAAAAGTAGGAACAAATTTAGGGACCCTAACTCATGGCATAAATACACCATCAAACACAACAAAAATGAACAAATAGCAGATGACAAACTATATGACTGGGACCTCCTAAAATTGAAACATTTATGTATATCAAAGGCTTTGCCAAAAGTACAAAGAGAACCTACAAACTGGGAAAAAATTTTGTCAATAGCATATTGGACAAGGGATGAATTTCTAAAACGTATAGAAAACTTCAACTCCTCGACAACAAAAACACAAACAATACAATAAAAAATGGGCAGAGGACATGAAAAGATACTTCCCCAAAGAAGACATCCAGGTGGCTAATAAAGACTTGAAGAAATGCTTGTCATCATTAGCCATTAAAGAGATGCAAATCAAAACAAAAATGAGGTATCGTCTCACCCTAGCATTAATAGTAAAGTTCAAAAAACTGAAAACAACAAATGCTGCTGAGGGTGTGGAGAGACTGAAACACTCACACACTGCTGGTGGGACTTTAAAATGGTACAACCACTGGAAAACGTTATGGCACTTCCTTAAAAAGTTGGAAATAGAAAAGCTATATTGTTGTTGTTGCTATATTAAGTAGCTGATTCCTACTCACCATGACACTATGTACAACAGAACAAAACACTGCTCAGTCTGCACCATTCTCACAGTCATTGACATACTTGAGCCCATCATCATAGCCACTGTGTCAATACTTCTCATTGAGTGTCTTTCCCTCTTTATTTGCAGACACTTCACATGCATGATCTCATTCTCCAGGGACTAGTTCCTACTGAAAACATGGCCAAAGTATGAAAGCCAAAGTCTGACCATTCTCGCTTCTAAGGAGCATTCCAGCTGTACTTCCTTCAAGATAGATTTGTTCATTCTTCTAGCAGTCCATGCTAAATTCAATATTATTCAACACAATTCAAATGCATCAATTCTGCTGTCTTCCCTATTCATTGTCCAGCTGTCACATGCATATGAGACTGTTGAAAATACCACGGTGTGGGTCAGGCACATCTTAGACTAGAGAGTGACTTGTTTGATCTCTAACACTTTAAAGAGTGCAATAGATTTGTCCAATGCAACATCTTTGATCTGTGACTGATGTTTTCATTGGTGTTGATTATGGATCCAAGTAAAATGAAATCCTTGACAACTTTAATATTCACATCATTAATCATGGTATTGTTTACTGGTCCAGTTATGATGATTTTTATTTTCTTTATGCTGATGTGTAATCCATCCTGAAGACTGTTGTGTTTGATCTTCATAAGTAAGTACTTTAAGTCTTCTTCACTTTCAGCAAGCAAGGTTATTTTATCTGCATATCGCAGATTGTTAATGAGTCTTCCTCTAATCCTGATTCCATGTTCTTATCCATGTAATCCAGTTTTTCAGATTATTTGCTCAGCATACAAATTGAATAAATATAGTGAAAGGATACAACTCTGATGTGCACCTTTCCTGATTTTAAATCATGCAGTATCTCCTTGTTTTGTTCAAATGACTGCCTCTTGCCTGTGTTCAGGTTCTTCATGAGCACAATTAAGTGTTCTGGAATTTCCATTCTTCGCAGGGATATCCATATTTTGTTATGGATAATATGGATAATTTGTTATGTAACAAAAATGCTTTTGCATAGTCAATAAAACACAGGTAAACATCTTTCTGATATTCTTTGCTTTCAGCCAATATCCATCTGACATCAGCAATAGTATCCCTCATTCCACACTCCCTTTTGAATCTGAATTGAAGTTATGGATGATCCCTTTCACTATACTGTTGCAACTGTTTTAAAATTATCTTCACCAAAATTTTGTGTGTGATATTAATAATATTGTTTGATAATTTTCACATTCTGTTGGATCCCTTTTCTTTTGAATGAGCATAAATATGGATCTCTTCCAGTAGGTTGGCCAGGTCATTGTCTCCCAAATTCCTTGACATAAATGAATGAGAGCCTCCAGTACTGCATTTATTTGTTGAAACATCTCAGTGGGTATTAATTGAATTCTTGGAGCCTTTTGTTTTGTTTTGTTTTGCAATTACTTCACTGCAGCTTGGACATCTTCCTTCAAAACCATCAGTTCTTGATCATCTTCTACGTCTTGAAATAGTTGAAGGTCAATAAGTTCTTTTTGGTACAGTTACTCTGTGTATTCCTTACATCCCATATTCCAAAGCCATATGATCCAGTAATCCCACTGTTAGGTATATGTCATAGAGAAATAAAAACCATTACATGAATAGATATATGTACATCCATGTTCATTACAGCATTATTCACAAAAGCAAATAGATGGAAACAACCTTGGTGTCCATGAACTGATGATTGGATAAATGAAGTATGGTATATACACACAGTGTAATGCTATGTAACACCAAAGAACAATGATAAATATACAAAACACCTCATAACATAGATGAATACAGAGGACATTTTGCTAAGTGAAATTAGTCAATAATAAAAGGGCAAATATTGTATGATATCATTACTGTAAAAAGTCAGGAAAAGGTTTACACACATAAATAATCACTCTTTGAAGATTATTAGGAGTGGGAAAGGAAGCCAGGGTTAATTACTAACTACAGGGCAGACCCATATTAACTTGAGTAAGTGAAAGATAATATACAATAAGAGGGAAATCAGCACAAAATGATCAAGGCAGAGGAAGGTACTGAGAGAAGCACAAGAGGTAAAGGCAACAAACGTAAATACTATTACATACACAATCCTGCAGCAACAGTAAAAACAATAATCCATGAGTAGATACATAGACAGATATGGAGCTAAACAGAGATGAGAAGGCAAATGGTTCTATACCTGTGAATATATATGAGTTTGATAGAGGATATCTCTATTTATATGTGCTGCAAATATATCCATGAAGGTAGTAGAGCATACAGAGAAAAGTAATGAAAACTTCTTAGTCATAACCAAACACCTTGAGGGAATGAGTCACTGGGCATAGGAGTTCAGGACAATAGTCTCAGAGGACACTAAGGTCAATTTGTATAACATAGTCCACAAAGAAAATGTTCTACATCTTACTTTAAAAGCTTATGAGTAGCCATTTGAGGTGCAAGCTCTCCCAGTCTGGAGTAAAGGAGAATGAAGAAAATAAAAGATACAAGGAAACAATTAATTCAAAGGACTAGTGGACCATATGAACCCCCGCCTCCTGACCCTGAGACCAGAAGAAATAAATGGTACCTGGCTACCAGAGCTCACCACTCAGAAAAGGATCACAATATGAAGTCCTAGAGAGAGAGGGAGAAAAATGTGGAGTAAAACTTAAAATAATAATAAAAAAAATACCATGCTTACTGGTCTGATGAAGACAGGTAGAATGCCCAAGATTATGACCCCTTCAATCCTTTAACTGAACTCACCCTAATGGCTCAACTCTCAGCCAAACAATAAACAGGCCTATAAAATGAACTGACGGAGAACTTCCAGAGGTTCAAGCCAGATTCAGAAGAGGACGTGGAACAAGGGATATCATAGCTGTTGTCAGATGGATCTTGGCTCAAGGCAAAGAATACCAGAAAGATGTTTACTTGTTTTATTGACTATGCAAAGGCATTTGATTGTGTGGATCATGACAAATTATGGATAACATTGAGAAGAATGGGAATCCCTGAGCACTTGATTGTACTCATGAGGAATCTGTACCTTGACCAGGAGGCTGTCGTTCGAACAGAACAAGGGGACAGTACATGGTTTAAATCAAGAAGGGAGTGTGTCAGGGTTGTATTCTTTCTCCACACTTATTCAATCTATATGCTGAGCAAATAATCCGAGAAGCTGGACTATATGAAGAAAAACATGGTATCAGAATTGGAGGAAGAATCATTAACAACCTGAGATATGCAGACGATACAACTTTGCTTGCTGAAAGTGAGGATGACTTAAGGCACCTACTGATGAAGGTTGAAGAATCCAGTCTGCAGTATGGATTACATCTCAACATAAAGAAAACAAAAATCCTCACAACTGGACCAATGAGCAGCATCACAATAAATGGAGAGAAGATTGAGGTTGTCAAAGAATTCACGTTGCTTGGTTCTACAATTGATGCCAACAGAAGCAGCAGTCAGGACATTAGACAACGTGTAGCATTGGGAAAGTCAACTGTGAAGGAACTGTTTCAAGTGCTGAGAAGCAAGGATATCTCCTTGAGGACTAAGGTGCACCTGACACGAGCCATGATATTTCCAATTGCCTCGTATGCATGTGAGAGCTGGACAATGAATAAGGAAGACCAAAGAAGAGTTGATGCTTTTGAGTTGTGGTGCTGGCGAAGAATGCTGAAAGTACCATGGACTGTTAAAAGGATTAACAGATCTGTCCTGGAGGAAGTGCAGCCAGAATGCTCCTTGGAAGCAAGAATGGCCAGACTGCGTCTCACCTATTTTGGTCATGTTATAAGAAGAGCCCATTCCCTGGAGAAGGATGTCATGCTTGGTAGGGTAGAGGGTCAATGAAAGAAGGGGAGGCCTTCAACGAGATGGATTGACACGGTGGCTGCGATGATGAGCTCAAGTATAGCAGGGATTGTGGGGCTGGCGCGGGATCAGGCAGTGTTTCATTCTGCTGTGCATGGGGTCGCTATGAGTCAGAAACAACTCAACGGCACTTAACAACAACAACATAAGATGAACGGAAGCTCTGGTAGCGTAGTGCCTAAGGCACTTGACTGCTAACCAGAAGGCTGGCTGTTCAAAACCATCAGCCTCTCCTCGGAAGGAAGGTTAGGCAATCTACTTCCATAGTGATATTGCCTCGGCAACCCAAGGAGGGGTCGCTATGAGTCGGGTCTGACTTGACAGCACATAACAACAACAATAACATAAGATGAACAATAATGCCACAAAGATATGCACTCATTACAGCAATCAACAATACAAGATCAAAATCGCACCATTTGTTTAGGCATAAAGCTAAGAAGATCAGAAGGGACAGGAAAGAAGCATGAAGGGAAGTGATAAACACCAGGAGAAAAGTGGGAATAGTGCTGTTACTTTGTAAGGATTACAACATGTCACAAAACAAAATGTGTATGTATTATTGAATGGAAAACGAATTTGCTCCTCAAACTTTCACCCAAATTACAATTAAAAATAAAATAAAAAAGAAAAAACTTCTAGAAAATATAATATAAAATAAAATATACTATATTATACACTTTAAAAGTGTGAACTTTATAATAATGAATTATATCTCAATAAAGCTGTCATTTTAAAAAAAGTCAAGGGAAGAAAGGACAAAATACATACATTTATACAGGTCAAAATGTCAATTGCTGCCAAAATGTCCAATTTCTATTACTACAAGTCATGTTGGCAGGAGCATTTTAGTTGTGTGGTGAGGGTGAAAGTTATACTGAGAGATGAAAAAGTATGATTGTGAGTATAGATAATTCTTTCAAGAACTTTTGATGGGAAAAGGAGAGAAATAAGGCATAACTGGTGAGCATATGAAGAAAAAAGGGATTTTGTTTTGAGGTGTGGTTGCGTTTAATTTTTTTTTTTTTATTTTAAGCATAGAAGAGGCTTGTGCACATTGACTAAGAAGATCCATTAGAGCAGGATAACAGTAATGAGAAAAAAAAAAAAAAAAAAACACAAAGATTGCAATTCCTCAGAAGTCAAGTAGGGTTTGGTGTCTGAGAACAGTAGAGAGTGTTTCAAATAACTGCTTTGGAGAATAGGAGAGACATAATTGAGAAATAAACCTGCTGAGCAGCATGGAATGTGCCATTGAGGCAAAAGACTTTTAATTTTTGATAACAATGCTTATTCATTCACTCACTCACACTGAATACTCACACTCTTCCAGGGATAACATACCAAGTGAATTTTTTTTTTTTTTTTTAAATCTATGATCAAGGTTTAAGGACAGGGCAATGGAAGTACTGTTGGGTAAGACAAAGGAGAGATTAAAGTGAAAAAATAAAATCTCATTGTAAGGAGAGAAGTGAGTTTATAGGTCAGTGGTTCAAACCTACCCAGCAGCTCCACAGAATGAAGACCTGGTGACCTACTCCTGTAAAGATGACCACTTAGGAAACCCTACAGGATAGTTCTACACTGTCAGATGAAGTTATTATGAGTCATAATTGACTTGAGAGCACCTAACAACAAGAAGAAGGAAGAAAATAGAGGAGTGAAATGATGACATTTTGAGGAAGTCAAATAATAATAAAAAGGACTATGGTTTATATTGTACCTCCTCAGTACTGTTGTGCTAAATGTTATGTGTTATATGGTGCTAAATGTTATGTGATACCTTCAGAAAACTACTATTATATTTATTTTCCATAAGAAAAACTAGAGCCTTGAGCTGGTAGGAAGATGGCAGCGTGCTTGTACCCCACACCTTTGTTCCCTCTAGCATCTTAATTCCTGAATAACTAGGTAAAGGATATAGAAATAATGATACTGGAGTTATGAGCAACTAAGGAGAAGATAAGATACCAGATTTAGTGGCGGCAGAGGAAAAACAGCAGATTAAACAACTGGGAAAAATAAATGAACCTACTTAGCCAGCAGAGAGATGGAGAGATGGAGAAGCAAAGGAGACATCAGAAATACAAAAGAGTTTGGTGGAGAGAAGGAGGGGAAAAAAAAAAATCACAGAACCCACAGAGGCATTGGGGACTCAGAATACCACATTGGGACATTTTCATGGAGACTTTGGAAGCTTAGCTGAGTGAGTAGATAACCTTACTGGGAAACAGATCAAAACCTTCCTTATCTTGGGCTGTCATCATTCAGAAAGGAGAGGAGAAAAGGAGGAAACTTCCTTCTAGTAGGCAGAGTCCTGGAGTGAGCGTACAGCAGCGGGCTGTGGTTCAATACTTCACAACTTCTTTTTAGCACAGATTGGACTAGGGTACTGAGTTTTTGTGGCTTCCTGATCCAAGCAGAAAATAGTGGCTCTCTACCCACTGGGGTCTTTGTCAATTTTGAACCACAGGTTTTTGATTGACAGTAGGGCATCGTCATTAGTAGCTGTTTGAGGAACACACAAACCACACCTCTTGAGCCAGCAGCACCTCACCCAAACACAGAAAATGAGGACTCATTATGGGTGCCTTTCTTTCTTTCTTTATTCTTTCTTTCCCTTTTTTCCCCTTCTCCCCTGCCTCATCCAATAGAAGGAACACAGTAAACTACTACAACACCTGCTCGTTGCAACTTTAAATCCACTTCATAATGAACAGAGATCTGCATCCACCTCCCCACCAATGATTCCACCTATGCAAGGAGAACTGGAGAGCAACCCAGTATATCAAAATAAAAAAAATAAATAAATAAAAAAATAAAGTACATCTGCTCCATACTTGCAGATACAGTAAAACATAAAAGCAGGGTGAAACAAATCAATACATAACTAACAGTTAAAGACATCAACTTCATAATGTCTAGGAAAGAACATACAACCTCAAATCAAACAAAACAACACAAACAAACAAAAACAAAACAAAACAAAGCAGGGCAAGACAATAGAAATAAAACCCCAGGCTAAAGAATTATCTATCATGGAAGAAGAACAAGCAATAGAATTATCTGAGAAGGAATTCAGAAGGTGTGTATATAGGACTCTCCAAGAGCTCAAGGAAACCATAAACGGAATCAATGAGAAGACAGTACCCTGGAAGAATTCAGGAAAACCATTTAAGAACAAAATAACAAGATAACAACACAATTAGAATTCATACAAAAACAGCAGTTAGAGAGCCAGAAGATGAACACTAAAACTACAGTTAGACAACACAGTGGAAGGACAAAAGAGTATACTAGAACTGGTTGAAGAATACATCTTCCAACTAGAAGACAAATCTCTTGACATCAGCCTGTATGAAGAAAAATCAGAACAAAGATTTAAAGAAATGAAAAGTTATATGGAATGACATGAAAAGAAACAACCTATGCCTCGTTGGAATACCAGAATAAGAGGAGGCAAAAAACAAACAAACAAAAAGAAACAAACCACTGAGAAAATTGTGGAAGACTTGCTAAGAGAAAATTCCCCCATATCATGAAGGAAGAAAATATATCAGTCCAAGAAATTCAGAAACCCCATACAAGATAGACACCCAAAAGAAAGTTACCAAGACATATCAGAATCAATCTCTCCAAAACGAAAGACAAAGAAAGAATCTTGGGAGCAGCTTGAGAAAAATGAAATGTCACATACATTAGACAATCAATAAGAATAATTCTGATTACTCAACCTGAAACCATGCGGGCAAGAAGGCAATGGGATGGCATATATAAAACACTGAAGAAAAAGAACTTCCAACCAAGAATTCTCTATCCAGCCAAACTGTCCCTCAAATATGAGGGTGAAATCAATACATTCTCAGTTAAACAGAAATTAAGGGAATTGGTGAAAACCAGACCACACTATAAGAAATGCTAAAGGGAGTCCTTACAATAGAGAAACCACAACAGAGGACAACAAATTACAATCAGGACACTTGACACTACCTCGTAGAAACCAAACAAGAAGTTGATGCTCAAAATAAGCTCATAAAACAATGTATACAAAGAAATGTTGTTGTTGTTATGTGCCGTCAAGTGGGACCCGACTCATAGCGACCCCTCTTGGGTTTCCAAAGCAGTATCACTACAAAGTAGATTGCCCTATCTTCCTTCCGAGGAGTGGCTGATGAGTTTGAACCCCTAGACTTCTGGTTAGCAGTCAGGCGCCTTAGCCACTATGCTACCAGAGCTCCCATACAAAGAAATAAGGGTAGCAATCTGCAGACAACACTAGCAACAAAGCAAACAGAGGGGATAAAATTTATAATTACAAAACTTCCAAATGGAGAGGAAGACAGGACAATATCTTTACAGAACTGACTGTTCCAGACTTAAGGAGATAAGAATTTACTTCAGGGTAACCACAAAGAAAATCAATTCCTCACAGAAGGAAAGCATATAGGCTTAGTAAGCACAAAACCAACAGTTATGAGGAAAAGAGAAGAAACACTTGGTAACAAAATGAGCTCAGCACAGAAAAATATTTGGAACAAGGAAATCAACAACAACACAACAAAAAACACAATAGAATGACAGCAAAAAATTTATACTCATTGTGAATGAACTAAACACACCAGTCAAGAGAAAGAGAGTGACTGATTGGATATGAAAAGAAGAGCCATTGATATGCTACCTAAACGAGAACCCCATTAGACACAAAGATAAAAACAAATTAAAAATTAAGGGGTGGAAAAATATATCAAGCTAATGGCAACTAAAAAAGAGCAGAATTGGCAATACTGATTTCTGATAAAATGGACTTCAAAGTGAAAAACAGCATAAGGGACAAAGAAAGACATTATATGATGCTAAAAGGATCAATTGACCAAGAAGACATCATCATAATTAATATATATGCACCCAATGAAAGTGCTCCAAAATATTAGTTGAATTGAAAGGGAAAATAGGCAACTCTATATTAGTAATAGGAGACTTTAACACACCACTTTCAAGGAGGGAAAGAACAAGTAGAAAAAAAAAACCTCAACAAAAATATAGAAGAACCCAACAGCACAATCAACCAACTCGACCTCATACATATACAGAGCACTCCACCCAACAAAAGCACAATGCACAATCTTCTCTGGTTCACAGGGATCATTCTCCAGAATAGACTATATATTAGGACACAAAACAAGCCTCAATAAATTAAAAAAAAAAAAAAAATTGAAATACTACAAAGCATCTTCTTGGGTCACAATGCTATAAAGTTAGAAATCAATAATAGGAAGATCAAAGAAAAAATACTAAATATGTGGAAACTGAATACTACACTGCTCAAAAACTAATGGATAACAAGAAATAAAGTATGAAATTAAAAAAAAAA
>NW_006921725.1:5225970-5231778 GCF_000298275.1 Orycteropus afer afer | reverse complement strand
AAAAAAAAAAAAAAAACTTCACACAAGAAAATGTCCTGGCCCAGATGGCTTCACTGGAGAATTTTACCAAACATTCAGGGAAGAATTGATATCTATACTACTCAAACCATTCCAGAGCCTAGAAGAAGATGGAATACTTCCAAATTCTTTTTATGAAGTAAGCATAACACTGACACCAAAACTAGGGAAAGACACCACTGAAAAGGAAAACTACAGACCAATATTCCTCATGAACGTAGATGGAAAAATCTTCCACAAAATCCTAGTCAACAGAATCCAACCACATATCAAAAAATAATACATCATGACCAAGTGGGAGTCATACAAAGTATGCAGGGACAGTTCAACATCAGAAAAATAATGTAATCCATCAATAAACAAAACAAAAGAACAATATGATCATGACAATTGATGCAGAAAAGGCATTTGATAAAATCCAACACCCTTTCCTGTTTAGAACTCTCAGCAAAATAGGGATAGAAGGGAAATTCCTCAACATAATAAAGGGTATATATGCAAAGCCAACAGACAACATTATTGTTAATGGAGAAAGACAAAGCATTCCCCTTGCCAATAGGAATCAGACAAGGATGCCCTCTATCACCACTTCTATTTAACATTGTATTGGAAGTCCAAGCCAGGGCAGTAAGGTGAGAAAGAGAAATAAAAGGCTTCCAAATTGACAAAGAGGAAAAAAAGCTATCTCCATTTGCAGATGACATGATCTTGTACATAGAAAACATAAGAGACACGGTAAAAAAAACCTACTGGAACTAACAGAGAGGTTCAGCAAATTGGCAGGATACAAGGTCAACATATAAAAATCAGTTGGATTTCTCTACATCAACAAAGAGACCTCTGAAAAGGAAATAAGGAAAACAATACCATTTACAATAAGTATGAAAAAGAAAAAATATTTAGGAATAAATCTTACCAGAGACACAAAAGACCTATACAAAAGAAAAGCACAAAACACTACTACCAGAAGCTACAAGGGATCTACTTCAATGGAACAACCTGCTTTGTTCATGGATAGGAAAACTGAACATTGTGAAAATGTCAATATTACCCAAAGCAATGTACATATTCAATGTAATCCTGATCCAGATAACATCAACATTTTTTAAGGATATAGGAAAACCAAGTATTAATTTCATGTAGAAAGGAAAGAGACTTCAGATAATTAAAGCACTGCTGAAGATAAAAACAAAGTGGGAGGGCTCACATTTCCAGATCTCAATATCTACTATATAGCCACAGTAGTTAAAACAGCATTGTATTTGGTATAATGATAGACAGATAGACCAATAGAACAGAGTAAAAAACCCAGAAATAGACCACTCCATCTATGGACAGCTGATCTTTGACAAAGGACCAATACCCATTCAATGGGGGAAAGATATCCTCTTTAACAAAAGGTACAGGATAACCACTTGCAAAAAAGCTCATCAAAGATGAAATAGGGGCAAATCTAGGGGTCCTAATTTACAGCATAAGTAGGCTATCAAGCATAAGTCAAAATGCACAAGCAGTGGAAGAGAAGCTAGATGACTGGGACCTTTTAAAAATTAAATTCCTATGTTCATCAAAAGATTTCTCCAAAAAGGTAAAAAGAGAACCTATAGAATGAAAAACAAAAAACGGCTATGACATATATGACAAAGAACTTATTGTCAAAATTTATAGGAAACTTCAACACCAGAAAGACAATCCAGTTCAAAGATGGGCAAAGGTCATGAACAGACACTTCACTAAAGATGTTAAACTGGTGGCCAACAAACAGATGAGGACAAGTTCATGATCATTGTTGTTGTTGTTGTTAAGTGCCGTCGGGTCGGCCCCAACTCATAGCGACCCCTCCTTGGGTTTCCGAGGCAGTATCACTACAGAAGTAGGATTGCCCAACCTTCCTTCCGAGGAGTGGCTGGTGGGTTTGAACCGCCAGCCGTCTGGTTAGCAGGCAAGTGTCTTAGCCACTATGCTACCAGAGCCCAAACCAAACCAAACTCACTGCTGTTGAGTCGCATCTGACTCATAGCAACCCCTCCTTGGGATTCCAAGACGTAATTGCTAAGGAAGTAGATTGTCCAGTCTTCCTTCCAAGGAGTGGCTGGTGGGTTTGAACCACCAGCCTCTGGGTAGCAGTCAAATGGAGAGATGCAAATCAAAACAACAATGAGATATCATCTCACCCCAGCAATAATAGCAAAGTTCAACAAGACAGAAAATAACAAATGCTGGTGAAGCTGCAGAGAGATAGGAGTTCGTACAGTGCTGGTGGGACTGCAAAATGGTATAACCACTGTTGGAAAATGGTATGGCATTTCCCTAAAAAGTGAAAATAGAAATACTATTTGAACCAGCAATTCCATTACTAGGACTATATCCTAAATTGGTGAGAGACCAGACATGAAGAGATATAAGTACACCCATGTTCATTGCAGCACAATTCAAAGAGATTGAAATAACCTAAATGCCATCAACAGATGAATGGATGACCAAATTATGGTACGTGCACACAATGGAATACTATGCTACATTAAAGAATAATGAAGAATACGTGAATCATCTCACAATGTGGATGAATTTGGAGGGCATTATGCTGAGTGAAATGAGTCAATGCAGAACGACAATTATTACATGAGCCCATTTTTGGGAAGGGTTTACTTAGGGAAGGAAACTCACTTTGTAAGTTATCAGAATGGGAGGGAATGGGTAGGACAATTTGGACTAGTTGGAGGTCACATGTTGATTTGGGTAAGGGGAGGGATAGTATGGAAAGAATCTGTGACCTGCATGATGACATTTGGGAAAGGAAGGACACTGAAATGTACACAAGACATAGACAACAGAGGTAAGAACTAGAATATGCACAATACTGCGTTACCACTAACACCAAACACCAGGCTACAGCAAAATGCATAGATAACTGAGACGATCAGGTGAGGGTCGGCAAATAGGAATGTACCCTAGATCAAGGATAGATTTAGCTGAAGATAATCTTACATAGATACTGGTGATAGAAAATTAGCCACGCTTATCACAGAAGCAACAGAAGTCAGAATTGCAGTAACCTCTCAGAGACAACCAAACACCTTGAAAGAGAGAATCACCTGGCCTGCCGACTCAGGACCATAGTGCTGGGGGACACCAAACTCAACTGGGACAACATAGTACATAAAAGTCTTTTTCCACAAGCTACTTTTCTTTTTTTTAATTGTACTTTAAGTGAAAATTTACAGAGCAGAATTTGTTTCACATTCAACATTCTGTGTACATTTGGTTTTACTCCCCAATTACCATCCCAACCCCTAACCCACTCTCCTTTTCTCTTTTCCCAGTAACCATCCCCCCCATGCCCTTCTTAGTTATGCACTCCTGTCTGTCCAGGTTTTCCTCCATGTGAATGTTGCTCCTCTGGTCCCCCATGACCGATTGCTCTAAGGGATGTATCTCCACAGTGAGTACGTTGCCTTGGGTTCAGTGTTCTGCATATAAGTCTTGTTTACTGTTGGGCTGAGAACCAGCCCTTGGGAATGAGTTTCATCCCAGGCCTGAAGTGTATCCCAGGGCCATAGTCTTGGAGGTCCTACCAGACTCCATCAGACCAGTAATTCTGGTCATTATTGTGTTTTTTTAAATTTTGTTCCACATTTGTCTACCTACTCTATCCAGGATCTCCAGTTTTGAGACCTCCCCGAGTGGTTGGCATTGGTAACTGGGCACTATCTAGTTCTTCTGATCTCAAGGTCCATCATGTCCTAAGGCTGATTGTTTCCAAGTGCCTATGTTTTTCTTCTCTCTTCTTTTCCAACAATAGGAGACCATTAGCTGCATCTTAGCTGGCTGATCAAAGGCTTTTAAGACCCCAGTCACTACTCACCAAAGTAGGTTGTTGAACAAGATTTTTATGTATTTTGTTGTGCCAACTGAATCTGATGACCACAATACTATGGTCCTGAGTCACAGATCCAGTGGCTCTCTCTCCCACAGTGTCTGGTGTCTATGAGGGATTGCTCTATGTCTGTCTTCTGTTGCTTCTGTAATGATTGTGGGTATTTTGGATTACTAATATCTGTGCAAGATCAGCCTTAACTGAATCTATCATGGGTCTACAGTACAATCCTGTTCACTGATCCCCATCTGATCTTCTCAGTTTCTATGTGTTTATCTATAGCCTGGTGTTTGGTGTTAATGGTAATGTAGTATTATGGATATACTCGTATTATCTGTCGTCTATTTTTTTTAAAATAGCTTTTTTTTTTTTTTAAATTGTGATTTGGGTGAAAATTTACAAAGCAAATACACTTTCCATACAGCAAATCACATACCTTTTGTCTCATGACATTGACCACAATTTAGCACAATGTAACATCTCCCCTCCCACTTCCTCCTGATAATTACCTCTTCCTTGTGTCCCTCCCTCCATGCACTCCAATCCCCTGAGCTGTCTCCCTGTGCCTGAGCAGCCCTTCTTTCTCTCATGCTTGTTCTCTCCAAGGAGTGTATCTACCGCAGGTAAATGCTCAACTAATATGCCTGTCTATTGCTCTGCTGGAAGCCACAGGCATGCCTCAATTCCAGACCTGAAGAGCATCTAGGGGCATAGCTGCAGTGGTTCCATCAGGCTCCATCAGGCTCCATCATGCCAGTAAACCTGTTCCCGCTTTTTTTTTTTTTTTTTCCAAATGATTTTGAGTTTTTTTCCACATTGTTCTCTCTGTCTATCCAGGATCTCCTACAAAGATCCTCTTCCAAGTGGTTGACAGTAGTAGCCGAGCACCATCTATTTCTTCTGGTCTCATAGTTGTATAGGCTGCAGATTGGATGGTGTACCAGTTGCTAGGACTAATTGTTTCCATGAGTTTTTGGTTTTCTTCATTCTTCTTGGCTTTGGATGAGGAGAGACCTATCATTGCATCTAGATGGCAGCTTGAAAGCTTTTAAGATCTCAGTCGCTATTCGCTGCAGTAGGAGGTGGAACGATGATTTGTGTAGTATGTTATGCCAATTGAGCTTGATGTCCTCTGGGATTATGGTCCCGAGCCCACAGGTTCAACTACTTGGTCCCTCTGGGTAGCTGGCTGTGTCCAAGCAGTGACTACAACCTTGCCCCTTGTCAGCCCCATTATACACCTGGGAATTCAGATCATACACATAAAGTTATTGGACCACTGTATGCCAACCCTGTACATGTTCTTAGGTGCACTCTCCACTTCATATACATACCTAATATTTCAGCCTGTCCACCCATCTATCCACCCATATATCCGTGTTTGCCTTCACTGAGCACACTGTACTATATGTGTAAAAGGGTTAATCTTTCTTGTCTGTACTTGCCACGTACCTCTCTATGTCTTTCTCTTCCTCAATGCCACTATATTGATCAATCACATTTGGTACATTGCCCTTTTCTTCACCCAAATCAAAACCTATCTCTATCTATCTAACAGTATTCCCTACCCTACCCTCCTACCCCTGGTAAGCAACAAAGAAAATGACCTTCCATTGATAAATTTTGCTTGACTATTACAATAATGGACTAATACAATATTTGTCCTTTTGTGATTGACTTATTTCACTCAGCATAACGTCCTCCAAGTTCATCCAAGTTATGCGGTGTTTTGCAGATTCTACATTATTCTTTAAGGTTACATAGTATTCCACTGTATGTATGTACCATAGTTTGGATATCCATTCCTCAGTTGATGGACACATAGGTTGTTTCCATCTTTTGGCTATTGTAAATAGTGCTGCAATGAACATGGGTGTGCATATGTCTGTTCTTGTCATGGCTCTCACTTCTTT
>NW_006921725.1:5211322-5222905 GCF_000298275.1 Orycteropus afer afer | reverse complement strand
ATGGTCTATCATGGAAAAAGTTCCATGTGCACTGGAGAAGAATATATATTGTGTCACTGTTGGATGATGAAGTGCTCTGTAGATGTCTATAAGGCCCAGTTGGTGGAGTGTATTATTTAGCTCTTCTGCATCTTTATTGAGTTTCTTTCTAGTTGTTCTATCTTTCAAAGAAAGTGGTGTATTAAAATCTCCTACTATGAAAGTGGAGTCATCTATTTGGCTTTTCAAGTCTTTTAAAGTTTGATTTATGTATTTTGGGGCCTTTCATTGGATCCATAGATATTTATTATGGTTATATATTCATGATCAATTGATCCTTTAATTATGATATAATGTTGTGCTTTATCTCGTATGGTGGTTTTTGTCTTAAAGTCAATTTTGTCAGAAATTAATATTGCCACTCCTGCTCTCTTAGAGTTGCCATTTGCTTGATATATCTTTTTCCAACCTTTGATTTTTAGTCTATTTTTGACTTTATCTCTAAGGTGTGTCTCTTGAAGGGAGCATATTGATGGGTTGTGTTTTCTTATCCAATCTGCAACTCTCTGTCTCTTAAGTGGTGCACTTAATCCATTAACACTCAGTGTAATAATTGACAAGTATGATTTTGTTGCTGTAATTTTGGTATGCGTTTTTTCATGGTGTCCCTCGTTTCTTTGTTCCATATTATTTTCTGTGCTGAGCTCATTATGTTTCTGAATCCTGTTATCATTTCCTTTGTTGCTGTTGATTTAGTATTTGCTGAGTATTTGTGCTTATCTTCTTTTTTATTGTGATATGAATGTTTATCATTTTTCTTTGAGGTTACCCTATGATTTATAATTTTCTCGCTGAGTTTGGAATAGTCCATTCTGTCTTGCAACTCTCTTAACTTCCTCACCATTTAGAAGTTCTGTAACTACACAGGCTTTTCCCTCTCTTTTTTTGTAGTTGTCCTCACTTGCCAACTGATGTCTCTGGTTCCCTGTTTACAGTCTTGTAAGCTCATTTTACTTTGGATGTGTCCATAGTTGTGGTTTCTGGGATATGCCATCTTGTGTATTAATGGTCGGTTGTTATTTGCTATTTTTGGTTATCTGTTCAAAGGACTCCCTTTAGTGTCTCTTGTAAGGTTGGTCTGGTTTTAACAAATTCCCTTAGTTTCTGCTTATCTGGAAATCTCCTAATTTCATCATCATATTTGAGGGACAATTTTGCCAGGTATATAATTCTTGGCTGAAAATTTTTCTTTCAGAGTTTTATATATACCATCCCATTGTCTTCTTGCTTGCATGGTCTCTGCTGAGAAATCAGAGCTTATTCTTACTGGCTGACCTTTTAATGAAACTTTTTGTTTTTCCTGTGTTGCTCTCAGGATTCTGTATTTGTCCTTGGTTTTGGTGAGTTTGATAATGATGTGTCTTGGTGATTTTCTTTTGGGGTCTATCCCGTTTGGGGTTCATTGGACTTCCTGAATGGATATATTCTCCTCTTTCATCATACCAGGGAAGTTCTGGTAGAACCCCCAAGAATACAGCCCTGGGATACTCTTCAGGCCTAGTATTAGACTCATTCCCAAGAATTGGCTCTCAGCCCAACAGTAAACAAGACTTATATGCAGAACACCCCCCTCAGGCGATGCACCCACCTAATCTAGGGAGATACATCCCTTAGAGCAATCAGCCATTGGGCATCAGAGGGGCAGCACTCACATGGAGGGAAAGCTGGACAGACAGGAGTGCATAGTTAAGAAGGGCACAGGGTGGGGGTGGTCACAGGGATGGGAGGGGAGGAGAGTGCATTAAGGTCAAGGATGGTAATAGGGCATGAAATCAAATGTACATGAATTGCTGAATGTAAAACAAATTTTACTCTTTAAATTTGCACCCAAAGAACAAAAATAAGAATAATAAAGCTAAATTAAATGGAAAAAAGAAAGAAAAGAAAAACTAGAAACTTAGATAGATTTAAGAACTTTTTCATGTTCACACATCTTGAAAGTGACAGACTTGTTATGAAAGGTAGGCTGTCTGACCCCAGAACACTTGCTCTAATCATTGAACTGCTTTATAGTTACAAGTATTGTGTAATTAATTGAGTGAGAGAATAGTAAAGTTAGGAATTTATGGCAGTTAGATTATAATTGCAATGTTTTAATTTATGAAATAATGTAACCCACCTGTGGTATTATAAGATAGTGTGTCAACTCGGCTGGGCCGTGGTTTTGAGTGGCTGGGCAGCTGGATGAAATTATTCCTCTTGCTGAGATTAGATGATACTGGAGTCACTTCCATGATAAAATCTGCTATGAGCAGCTGAGCAGTTGCCTTCAGGGTGTGGCCTGCTTCCAACATATAAGGAGAAGGTTTGAGGAAGGTCTTTAGCTTTCACCACATCTGGTTCCTGCATTTGTTCAAGTCTTCATCTCCAGTGGCCTGCCATTTTGCCTGCCGATCTTGGGATGGTTCTTGGACTTGAGCCTGCTGTGTTGGAATTGTGCCATTTTACCTTTTGATCTTGGGTTTATCAGCCTCAGCAGTCAGCAGCTGCCTGAGTTAAGAGCTCCAGGGGGCCAGGAGCAAGAGGCAGAGCTGAAAGCCAAGGTTTAGGGGCCTTCACTCAGCCCCTAGAGGTAGCACACTGAATTTGGCCTTCTAGCCTCCTAAAGCGTAAGAGAATAAATTCCCGTTTCATCCACTTGTGGTATTTCTGTTATAGCAGCACTAGAAAACCAAAACACTGGCCCATTCCCCTATACTCAACACACTGCCATCGAGTGCAACCACTCCTTGGGTTTCCGAGGCGATATCACAAAGGAAGTAGATTGCCCAACTTTCCTTCTGAGAGGTGACTGGTGGCTTTGAACCTCCAGCCTTCTGTTTAGCAGTCAAAATGCCTTAGGCACTATGCTACCAGAGCTCCTCATTCCCTTATGTTGTTGTTGTTATGTGCCATAGAGTTGGACTCGACTCATAGCAACCCCTCCTTGTGTTTCCGAGACAGTATCACTACGGAAGTAGATTGCTCCATCTTCCTTCTGAAGAGTGGCTCATGGGTTTGAACCGCCAGCCTTCTGGTTAGCAGTCAAGTGCCTTAGGCACTGTGCTAGCATTCCCCTGTAGCTTCTGTAATTAGTAATTTTTCACAGTTACTCCCTTTAAGTTGTTTCTTTTTTCGGAAGCAGCAGTTGCAAGCTGAAGACAAGGAGAATACACTGATTCCTACCAGATTTCATCTGTGGAACATGCATGGAAGACTCAGGTCCTAAAATGACCTAATGACATATCTCCCATGAATACTCCCCCTATTGATCATGCTAAGGCTGCCATTTTTATAACATGCCATGCATGACTTCTGCATGCACCCTTGCACCACCTTAAAATTCCCTTTACACTAGATCTCGTAGAATTTAAGTGAATATGTCTAACTTCCGTTTTCAAACCTCATAAAGTAATAATTAACATTTAGTTTGGGAATTCAGATTTGAGGAAATCCCTCCTAACTACTTCCTTAGTGCTATGTAGATGAAAGTTAATTTCTCATTCCCAGCGTTTGGATTCTGTGTGTACTGGACAGCGACCCTCCTTAAGTCTCCCCCTATTACAGTAAGACGTGAACATCTTAAGTGATGATATAAACCAGAGTCTAACCATGAGATGTGGTAGCAGAATTAGAAAGATGGAGAAAGTCATTGAAATTATGAGCATAAAGGAATTTGTGAGGGCAGGTTTTAAGGAGGGGTCGCTATGAGTCAGGTCCGACTCGAAGGCACATAACAACAGCAACAACAACATTGTCCACATGCATGTTCACCTTTCTAGGAATGATGGCAGGATTTGGAATGAAGAGAAAGACTGTGAATGAGATTTTAAACTCTTGTAAATGAAGAGCAATGAAAAGGAAGTTGATGGAGAACAGTTATTTTGAGAGAATAAACATGCTACAAGATGGAAGGGAGGAATGGTTTTGAAGTGGTGACATGTAGGGACCATGTCTCCAAAGAGAGAGCAGGGAAACAAGAGTTATCTTTGGGGGAGATCTGGGTTGTACCTTAAAGCAGTGGGCCTTCTTTTTTCTTTTTTTAACTCCTTTAAAAGGCATTTAAGAATTTGATAAAAGCCACAGACTTGTTCTCAGAAAACTGTATGTAAAGACACATACACATGTACACAAAAATTGCATACAATATATTTTATTGAATGGAAAATTGATTTCTTTTCACAGAGACAGAATGTAAAATCAATCTCTACAAATAATTTCATCTCTTCTAATTTTTCTTTTTCATATAAATAACAAATGATCATTTACTAAAAACATGGACAAAATTTCAAATTATGCAAATTTTAAGAGTAAATTTTAATGTTCTTTAGTGTAAACCTTAATGAGAAAGCTGCTATATATTGCATTAAAAAAAGGAAGGAAGGGAAGAAGAGAAAGAAAAGAGATATAGAGGGGACTTTGATGTATAAATGCACTTGTCCAAGGATTACTTGAACATCTGCCTTTATTCTGATGTGAAAAAAAATGTGGAACACCATGATTTCAAAGGTCAAGACTAGAAGTGAAATCAACCCTTTCATAGTTTACTTCACCAGATGAGGTGGGCTTGTTTAGGGACATCCAGCGATCATCACCAAAATATCCATTCTGAGTGTTGAATTCAAGTAACGTCATCCCTTTTGTCCTAAAACCAAAGTACTTACCTTTATTGAGAACGATGACATTGATGCTGTCAATGTTAGCAAGAAGTTGTTAATGAATTCATGCTTTTAGTTCCAAGGTCATCTGGGTAGAAGTCACTTTCATATCTCCTTTCACAAAATAGTACTGAGCCCTATGCTCAGCAGCTCTATCCCCTATACTCCACTTTATTTTTCTCCATGGCACTTATTACCATATGACATAATTCATACTTGTTTGTTTATAGTCTGTATTTTTTCAGAGATAGACATGGTTACATTTTCATTTCTGTTATACCCAGCACCTAGAAGAACAGTGTCAGGCACAGAGTATGTGGTCAATGAACATTCGTTGAACAAATGCTCCATCTGTGAAGAGCACACAATTTTGTTTCAGGACTTTCAGAAAAGAAGGGTTTATGTTTTTTTCCAGTTGTTGCCTTTAACTGCTCTCTCCACACTGCTGTTTCAGGCTTCTCAGGAATGTTTCTGGCCTTTCTGTGTTCACTCTATAAGCTTCTGTCCTCTCCTCATACTGCTTTGCCTTAAACATAAATAGACATTATTTATTTTCTTCTCCAAGGCTATACTAACATATTTTACTAAATATGTGAGGCTCTCATAAGAGGATTACAGAGTAGCAAAATACAACTTGGAACTAGTTCAGTTGTCAGTATCAGTCACAAGAGGTTCCTTGCTGGCTTTCTTCCTTTGACCCTAGCTAACACACAAGTTGATACAATTCATGATCTGTGATTCTGAAAGTCTTTTCCCTTACCACCCTCTTTCTTGAATGTCTCCTACGCCATGAATCTTAACCTCAAAGGAAACAGAGGAACAATTCCTTTCTCTGACTAGACAGATGGCAAGTTAAAAGCCTCTCTTGCTGTTACTGTTGTCATTGTTGCTATATGTCTTCAAGTTGTCCCCAATTCATAGCGAACCCTCCTTGGGTTTCCGAGGCAGTATCACTATGGAAGTAGATTGCCAATCTTCCTTCTGAGGAGTGGCTGGTGGTTTGAACCACCAGCTTTCTGGTTAGCAGCCTTAGGCACTACACCACCAGAGCTCCCTTAAAATCTTCTAGTACTAAAAAAACAAAAACAAAACAACAACAACAAACTCTCATTGCCGAAAAGATGCCTGTATATTTTATTTCCGTATACTGAAACAATTGTAGAGCCCAGTAATAGAAGACCTTGACTCAGATGTGAGTGAGGAGAGTACAGAGAGAAGTGGATGGATTTGAGAGGGATTTAGGGGATTCAATCCACATGAGTTGAAAAGTGACTAGATGTGGACGAAGTATGAGGATGGATCTTGATTCCTGACTTTGGAAAATTTTGGTAACATTTCACTTTCTCAAATTCAAGTTTCTCATAACAAAAGAATACACACACTCAAGGTAAACCTTTATATTTATAGGCTCTTTGCTGCTTCTGTTTGTGCAGACCTTTCAGCACAAGAAAGATTGTGGCTTCTGTGTTGCATTTCAAAGATAAAAGTAAGACTAAAGGATATTGAAGCATTGCTCTAATTTATTTGCTTTGGTTTTTTCTGCAATTTAATCTATGTTAAAAGTAAATAATAATGTATCCTCTTTAATCATAAGGCAGGTACATTTTAATTTTTGTCTATAGGAATCTATTTTAGATGTAATATGTTTTAATAATGATTGTGTATTACTTGATAATATGCAATAACCAACCTAGACCTTTTGAAGTAGAATTATATCTATGTAATATGTTAACAATTCTTTTTTACAAAGACACATTTTTTAAAATGAATCTTTTTAAACATGTCACTGAACCCTTGAAACCTATTCAGATTAGAACCTTTGCCCTAAACTGAAGTAGAAGAAGAGTTGCACGGAAGAAGTTGAAGATGTAATGGTTAATCAAATTGGGGTTTCAGAGAACACAGTTGAAAGATTTGGAAGGAAGGGAGTAGTAGGACAATACATAACAAGTAGTTTGGAGAGGAGAGGACTAGATGAACAAGAAAGCTTGAATTTTGCTCACTAACAAAGATAACTGGAATGTGAAGCAGGCGATTGTAAGTTTGCACGGAACTAGCTTGTTCTGGTTACCTAGTACAACTCTGACAAGAATATACCACAAATGGGATGGCCTTAACAAACAGGAGTTTATTCTCTTACTGTTTGGAGGCTTTAAGTCCAAGTTAAAAGTGCCAGTCTTTAGGGGCTGGGTGAAGGCCCCTCAGCCTTGGGGTCCAGTTCTGCCTCCTGCTCCCGGCCCACAGGAGCTAGAGGCATTTCTTCACTCAGACAGCTGCTGGCTGCTGAGGCTGACAAACCCAAGGTCTATAAGTAAAAAGGCACAGTCCTAATGTTACCAAGCCACACAGTAGGCCATTAATTCAAGTCCATTGTAAGTTCCAAGGTTGGCAGAGCATGGCAGGCTGCTGAACAATGACACAGCTACATGCAGGGTCCAAGCGTGACGTAAGCTAGAGACCATTTCCCAAGGCTTCTGCTTATATACAGGAAGCAGACCACATTCCCTAAGGCAGTTACTCAGCTACTCACTGTGGATTCTACCATGGAGTTGATTACCAGTCAGTCTCATCAGAGGTAATACTACATCAAGCTGCCCAGCCATTCAACCAGCCCTAGCCAAGTTGACACAAACTGAACTACCACACAGCTATTCTCGGCTTGATAGGAAAATGCATACTTCTCAGAAGGCTGCAAGGGCTTGGATTGACTGAAGCCCCAAAGGAGCCCTCATTTCTCATGGATGGGAAACTTTGGCCCTGATTGATTATAAAATTCTTGCCTTCCATGAGGGACATCTGGGTTCAATTCCAAGCAAAGACACCTCAAGTGTAGCTACTACCCATCGTCAGTGGAGGCTGTATGTTGCTATGACACTGAAGAGGTTTCAGTAGAGCTTCCAGACTAGGATAGAGTAGAAAGAAAGGTCTGGTGATGTACTAACAAAAATAAGCCAACTAAAACCATATATATGAATCACAACATTCCAATCCACAACCTATCATGATAATAGTGCAGGACTGAGCTGAGTTCCATTCTGTTGTGCATGGGATCCCCATGAGCTGGGGTCACCATGAGTCTGGGCCAAACCCAAGGGCAGCTGACACATAAAACTATGGAAGGAGTAAGCAGGGTTCCATATTGATTACTTGCGATCTTGAGTGCAGCTAATATCACAGAAGCATTTAGGAACTGTTTAATTCTTATTTTAGATAATGTTTTCACTTTGGTCTCAGTAATTTCTTCCAAGGAAATGAAAAGGAAATACATTGCTCCTGGTTTTCATCAATCTGGAAAAAAGCAAGATGGATTCCTTAAGAGAAAATCACATGATTCCTTTTTCATATCTATTATCAAAGTGCCTTATTGAATTTCATCTCTTTTGAGACTCTCTTTTTGTTCTAAGCTTCTGGAAGTGATTGTACCTGATCTGTGGAAAAGATCCAGACATTTTCTTGTCTCCTTCACACATATCAGCTATGGTGACACCTGGTTATGTTGTTCCTGTTTTTCTCTCCCATGGCACCCTGTTCTTTCCCTCCGTACACTTATCATAATTTAACAAATTAATGTTTGCAAATTTGATTAATATCTATCTCTCACCTGAGTATAGGCACCAAGGGAGCAGAAATTATGCTTGTTCTCTTTCCCCTTGTATCGCAAACTCCTAACTCAATACTAGTCACACAGTAAAATATTTCCTGATTGAATGCATGCTTTAACAAAATGTTTTTCCCTCCTATCTTCCTTTACCTATTTTATATAAAGAAAACATTTTACATTTAATAAAATATTTTATGGCAGAATATTTTCTTGCTTGAAAGGGAAATATGACTATACCTACAAAGAAAAAATGTACAAGATTGTTAGCAGTGTATGTGTAAATGATTTATGAAATAAAAATACATTTTGGGTGTTCATTATTCAAGTTGGATATTTGCATTCTGGTGGTATAGTGCCTAAAGCATTTGACTGCTAACCAGAAGGCTGGTCGTTCAAACCCACCAGCCACTCCTCGGAAGGAAGATGGGGCGATCCATTTCTGTAGTGATATTGCCTCGGAAAACCCAAGAAGGGGTCACTATGAGATAAATCCCACACAATGGCAGTGAGTTTGATTTTTCTTTTGGTTTTGAACTATTATTGCTATCATTTGATTTTCTCTTTGGAATTTGAACTTCTTTGTATTCTTCATTGCTGGGAAGAGGAAACAAACAGTTATCATTGGATCTTGATTTCATTTCTGGCTTTGTATGTGACTTTTGGCAAGTCATAAACTCTGAACTTAAGCTTAGCAGCTGTAAAATGAAAAAAAAAAAAAAAAAAAAAAGGAAAATTCACATGGCCACAGTTTGTTTTCCCACATGATGTTGTGAGGATAAAATAATGAGATAATTACAAATGAATATTTAGTTGGTAGAAGTACTCAATATATATGTTCTTAGGCATAGATCATATATATAATTATTTCTCTTTGTATAGACAGTTTATACAGTAAGGAATAGCTATATAAAAATTATAAAAATAATGATGATTACTATGTATGGAAACTTCATAATGTGCAAGCATTGGGTTAGATGCTTTACATGTATTTTGAAATTTAATTCTCATGTAATACATTAATTACTTTTTTATTCATATTCCCTTTCTCTTTTTCTTTCTTATATTCTCTTTCTCTCTTGAGCCCACTCCACTGAATAAGATTTTTGTTCCCATCACTCCACTGAATCTTTGCTTCTCAGAGTTACGAATGGCTTCTACGGTGCCAACCATCAATTCTACTCTCACCTTATACAACTTCTCTGTAGCATATGAGAACAGATCACTCCTTCTTTTTAGAAGCACTTTATTCCCTTGGTTTCTAAAACACTACTTTCTCAAGATTTTCCTGCCTTATCTTCGTCTTTCTGACTTCTAAATGATGGACAGCCCCGGAGCTCAATCCTTAAACCTCTTTTTTTTTTTCTATTTTAACACACTTCTGTAGGGATTTCCCACCACCCATCTGTGGCTTCTTTGTTGCATGATGTTGGAAGCAATGTAACCAGTATTTCATGTACCAGAGTTACTTCCAGGCTAAGGCATGTTAAGAAGGAAGGCTTGGAGATCTCTTCGGAAAATTATCCAATAAAAACCTGTTGAATCACAACACAAAATTGTCCACTTGCTTGCTTTAGACATGTCATTAGGAGGGATCAAACACTATAAGAGGATACCATGTTTGGTGAAGCAGAGGGTTAATGAGGGCACGGGAGACCCTCAGTGAGATGGTATCTTACCTACTGCTGCTATAATGGAAATATTACAAGTAGGTAGCTTTAGCAAATAGAAATTTATTTTCTCACAGTTAAGAGACTAGAAGTCTAAGTTCAGGATTCTGACTATAGTGGAACACTGTCTCTGTCAGCTCTGGCGGAAAGTAGTTGTCTCCTCAGCTTTTATTCCTTGGCTCCTTAAGATCTTCATGTGGCATGGTATCTATCTTCCCCATCTCTGTTTGCTTGCTTGTTTGTTTAATCTGGTTTATATTTCAAAAGAGATTGACTCAAAGCATACTTTACACTAATCCTGCCTCATTAACATAACAAAGAAACCCATCGCCAAATGGGATTATAACAACAAGCATGTTGTTCTTATTGTAGGTGCCAATTTATAGTGGTGACCCTATGTACAATAGAACAAAACACTGCCCATTCCTGTGCCATCCCCACAATTGTTCCTATGCTTGAGCCCATCATAGCAGCCACTGTGTCACTCTATCTTATTGAGGGCCTTCCCCTTTTCTCTGAGTTCCTATTTTTCCAAGCATGACATCACTCTCCAGGGACTGGTCCCTGCTGACAATGTGACCAAAGTCTGAGAGATGAAGTCTAGCCATTCTCACTTCTACGGAGCATTCCAGCTGTACTTCCTCCAAGGCAGATTTGTTCATTCTTCTAGCAGTCCATGGTACATTCAATATTCTTCATCAACAACACAATTTAAATGCAACAATCTTCTGCTGTCTTCCTTATTTGTTGTCTAGCTTTCACATGCATATGAGGCTATTGCAAATACCATGCATACCACAAACAGACATAGCATTTAGGTTTTAAAATAATTTTTTGTGGGACATAATTCAATCCATAACAGATGGATTGGCACAATAGCTACAAGAGTGGACTTCACGATGCTAGTGATTATGAGGATGATGTAGGACCAGGCAAAGTTTTGTTCAGTTATACATAGGTCACCATTAGCTGGAATTAACTTGATTAGAGCTAAAAAGAACAACATAGAGATTTTGCTCAGCTCTCATAGTTTAAATACTATTTATACCCAGATAATGCATAGTGCCATTTGATTGCTAACCAGAAGGCTGGTGGTTCAAAGCCACTGCTAGGAAGGAAGGTTGGACAATCTACTTCTGTGGTGATACTGCCTCGGAAACCCAAGGAGGGGTTACTATGAGTTGGATCCGACTCGATGGCAGTGAGTTGGAAATGCCCAAATTGTAATATTCGTTCTTGATCTTTTTCCTGAGTGTGTAGTTGAATATCCAACCATCTATTCAATATTCCTACATGGATGTCCAGTTAGCATTTCTAACTAAACTCTGAATAGCTCTTCTCCTTTTAACCTGTCCTTGCCAGTTTTCACCATTTCAATAACTTAGGTCCAAAATTTTGTCCTCATTCTTATGTCCCTTCCCACAACCCACATTTAATTTATCAGACATTCTGCTTGTTTTAATTTCAAACTCACCATGAATCTAACCACATTTAGATGCTTTTAAGTGTGATTCTCTTATTTTAAGCCATCATCATGTTTTGCCCCAGGGTTACAGGTGAGGAGAGACAACTCAGGGATGCCCGAAGTAGCAAGCAGGAAGAGCAGGAGAAAGGGGATTAAAAGCCAGGAAGCCAGAGA
>NW_006921725.1:5209782-5210949 GCF_000298275.1 Orycteropus afer afer | reverse complement strand
GGGTCGCTATGAGTTGGAAACGACTTGACGGCACTTAACAACACTACAACAACAACATGTTTTGCCTGAACCATCGCAACTACCTTTGACTATATTCACCCTTGGTCCCCTTGAATTTGTTCTCTGCATATGAGTTAAAATGATCCTTTAAAACATAAATTTGATCATGGCACTCCCCTACTCAAAATTATCCATGGCTTGCCGTCACACTTAGAATAATAACCCAAATCCTGCCATGTATGTATGAGTTAATCCCTACAGGTCTTTTTAATTCAACTCATAAATCACTGAACACGAGCTTCACAGCTCTCCTTACTTTTTCTCAAATTTGCCAGCATTTTCCAGAATGGAAAATCTTTATATGTACTCATCCCTCTGCCTGAAATGCACTTCCCCAGATATTCACAAGGTTCACTTGGAAACCCAGTGGAGGTCACTATGAATTGGAATCAACTTGATTGATGGCAGTGAGTTTTGTTTTTGGTTTATGTATGTATATGTGTGTGTGTGTGTGTGTGTTTCTTTCACCATTCAAAAGTAGAGTGTCTCTATGAAATCTTTTGTAAGCCAAAATTGCGCAAAGTAAAAAAGCAGTTATTATTAATTTATATGGGAAAATTTGTTGAGAGTTCCTAGACCCCAAAAATAACCTACCAAATCATACCAAATAACACATAAAACATAAAACAACACTAACATATATATATATACAAAAAGCAGGAATGATATTATAAATACAGCTTGTATAAAGTAGAAATAATGTATGTATTGTGTAATTCCCACGGAAGGAACTTGACGACTCCATTCTCACTGCTTGCGATGCACGCTGCCTCTTAAAAGGCTGCTGCAAAACAAATTCTGAGTGTTGGTTTCCTGTTTTGCTTTTTTTCTTGACAGTGAAAATTCTCTTCAGATTTTTTTAGATAGATCTTTTGTAGGTCTTTTGTAAAAGTGAAGTGGCATAAAGTGAACTTTTGATGTGTGTATGTATGTATGTATGTACGTTTACACCCCTGGTGGTGCAGTGGTTAAGCACTTGGCTGTTAACTGAAAGGGTGGTGATTTAAATCCACGAGTTCTCTGCAGGAGAAAGATGTAGATGTAGCCATCTGCTTCTGTAAAGATTTCAGACATGGAAACCCTATGGGGCACTTCTACTCTGTCTTA
>NW_006921725.1:5202546-5209037 GCF_000298275.1 Orycteropus afer afer | reverse complement strand
TATACATACCTGTATGTGTGTGTGTGTATATATATATATGTACATATGTATATATACATATATATGTATTTATTTTATATTTGTTTATGTATGTTTTATTTATATATGTATGTTGTTGTTGTTGTTATTATGAGCCGTCGAGTTGGCCCCGATTCATAGTGACCCCTCCTTGGGTTTGTGAGGCAGTATCACCATGGCATTAGATTGTACAACCTTCCTTCCGAGGAGTGCCTGGTGGGTTTGAACCCCTAGCCTTCTGGTTAGCAGTCAAGTGCCTTTGGCACTATGCTTCCAGAGCTATAGATAGATAGATAGATAGATAGATAGATAGATAGATAGATGCATTTATTTTAAATTTATTTTTGGCAAATCTTCTGTGGTTCATCTGACTTTTCTTCTTTTATAGGAAAGGTCACAGAGTCACTTTCTCAAAACCAAGTAATTAGTACATGATAGAGGTAGTTTTGGTTTTGGAGGGGGGATTTGAATACTGATCTGACCGTAAATCTGGTGTTCTTACCCACTATGATATATTGCTTTCCTTTTATACTCAACTGTCTTCACTCAGTGTCCAATGACCTTGGAAATTCAAGGCCCCAATTTTTCACAAACATGTTCTTAAAATTATCAGAATATTTGTATGTGTGCTCACATTTCAGCATTTGTTGTCTTTCTAGAATGTTTTAAGGTCCACACAAATACACAGTCAGACAGCTTATGTTGCAGCTTCCCTGAAGGAATATTTAAAGGGAAGAAAACAGCTTGCAAAACACATCGATACCAAAGATTGTTAAAAACAATCAATGGCACATCACTAACAACAGGATAAATGTACAGATCCTAAGAATTCCAGACTATAAAGTTAAGGTGATATAGTCATGTGACTTTCATCTTTTTCATCCGATGTTTGAGTTTAACCTAGGCCTGAAGCAATGCTTAAACCCTAACACTTTTACAAGACAAGCTATTGACTTCGGCATTAGAGAAGACCTAATACCAGTTATTGAAGTCAGGTTTTACTGATTTTTACTGCTAAAAAGACTTTTCTAAAAGTAGATCTGGCAATTTCCTTTTTACCATGATCTTTAAAAAAATGATAAATTTTCTTCTCTTTTGACCATTACTGCATTTTCATTTCATTCACATTTAAAGAAAAACATAAACATGGAATTCAAAGTGTGCAGTGTATCGATTTTATCTGGATTATGTCAATGTTTGGAAAAGTGTTTTCAACTAACATTTTGTTATTCTAATGCCAAGAGTTGGACATTTGAAAACACTTCAATAATTTTTCACTTTTCAGTGACATGTAAAAATGATGATGATGATGACAATGATGATGATAATGATAATTAACATTTATGGTTTCCTGGGTCTACCACTTAATTAACTGCATGATACTGGTCACAGAACTTATTTCTTTAAAAATCTCAGTTTCCTCTGTCTGTAAAATGGGTATAACCAGAACCTAGGTCACGGGATAACAGGTTGGTTCTGACTCATGGTGGCCCTCCATGTGTCAGAGTAGAGCTGTTTCACATAGGGTTTTCAATGACTGATTTTTTTTTTTTTTTTAGTAGTAGATCACTAGGCCTTTCTTCTGAGATGCCTCTGGATGAACTCTACCAACTTTTTGGTGAGCCATCAAGCACTTAACCATGTGTGCCACCTAGGTACTACTCCATCTTATGGAATAGGTATAAGTTAAATGAGTTAACATTTAACTTACATAGTATCTGGCATGGTGTGAGCATCCAGGAAATACCAGCTCTTCTAATGTGTGTACAACTAGTAGACCAGAGTTTCTCATCCTTGGCACTTTTGACATTTTGGATAAGATAATTGTAATAGGTTGTCCTGTGTGTTGCAGGATACTTAGCAGCATTCCTGGCCTCTGCTTGCTAGATGCCAGTAACCCCTGCTCCAGTTATGATAACCAAAACTGTTCCTTGTAGGGCAAAACCACTCCCAGTGCAGAACCATTACACTAAACTAATGCTTTATATATGTTATCTCTTTTATTTTCCACTAAAGCTTATGGGATAAATAATACTATTATTTCATTTTAAAAATGAGTGAAATAGAATTTAGGAATATTGAATATTTGCCCCAAGTTACACTTCTTGTGAGGACTAGGCTGTTACTAGTATCTGACTCTGCCTGACAACAAATCTTTGATAGTGTGTTTGTTGTACTGACATGATTTTAGATTCTTGTTGGTAACTCCAGCTGATGGTTTGCTCCTTTGCAAAATGCCAGGAAATTATTTCTCTGTTGCATTTCTACTATCCCCTTTTCTGGAGCCTACAGTATGTTTGCATTATTTGGCTTTACAGCTATTTTCTTTCCTTTTTACACCTTGTTGCTATTTTTCCCTCCCGCATTGAAGGATGTTACGCTTTTCTATTAGGACCCAGCTGATGAATGAGGCTTCTCAACTCTCACAAACTATCAATTGGACTCTCAGCTTGACAATACAGCAAAACTTCTGCCCTTAATTGGCAATACATACAATCTATTCTACTGGCACTTGTCAGAAAGAGTAATGTTGAACTGTCTCTAAAAAAAAAAAAATTGAGATGAACCCACTAACACAAAATTAACCATCTTAAAGTGAACAATTTAGTGACATTTAATACCTTCACAGTGTTGTGCAATCACCACCTCTACCTAGATAGAAATCATTTTCATCATCCCAAAATGAAATTTTGTATCTTTTAAAGAGGTACTTCCTTTCTGTTCCCCTCTGCCCCTAACCTCTGGCAACCACCAATGTGTCCTATCTCTATGAATTTACTGATTCTGTATATTTCACATAAATGGAATCATACAATATGTGATCTTTTATGTCTGTCTTGTTTTACTTAGAATAATCTTTTCAATGTTCATCCACTTTGCAGCATGTGTCAGTCCCTCATACATTTTTATGTGTGAATAATATTCCATTGTATGGTTATACAACTATTTATTTATCCATTCAACTGTTAATAGATATTTGAATTGTTTGTACCTTTTGGCTACTGCAAATACTGCTGCTATGACATTTATGTATATGTATTTTTTTGAGTCCCTGTTTTCAATTCTTTTGGAGAGATACACAGGAGGGGAATTGTTGGGTCATAGAGTAATTTTATGTTTAACTTTTGTGGAACTGCTAAACTGTTTTTCACTGTGGCTGAACCATTTTGCATTTCACCAGCAATGTACAAGGGTTACATTTCTCTGCATCCTTGCCATTTTCAGGTTTTTTGGATTATAGCCATCCTAGTGGGTGTGGGGCAGTATTTAAAGTACTTGGGTACTAACTGAAAGGTCAGTAGCTGTAACTTATCAACCACTCTGTGGAAGATGGTGGCAAACTGCTTCTTTAAAGATCACAGCCTTAGAAATCCTATGGGGCAGTTCTACTGCGTCCTGTAGGGTTGCTATGAGTCAGAATCAACTTGACAACAATGGGTTTTAGTGAGTGCAAAGTTGCATCACATTGTGGTCTTGATTTGTTTTTCCCATTGAACTGACTTGCACTAACATTTGTCAAAAGTTCAGTTTAGAAGATGAATTCAGAAAATATCTTAATAATTTGTTGTGCATGAACTGTTAGATGTAAAACAAATTTGCTTTGTAAATTTGTACCCAAAGCACAGTAAAAAAAAAAAAAAACAAAAAACTTCATGCATGATTTTTTAAAAATTAATAATTTGTGTGCTTTAGGACAAGATAGGGAATAAACAAATAAAATGATAAACTTTCCGGTGCTTAAGAGTTAATAATAGACAATTTCTAAATAACATGTAAGGAGTCCCTGTGACACTGTGGTTAAGTGATTGGCTACTAACTGAAATGTGGGTGGTTCCAACCCACTAGTCATTCTGTGGAAGAAAGATGTGACAATCTGCTCTGGTAAAGATTATAGGTTTGCAAATCCTGTGAGGCAGTTTTACCCAATCTTACAGAGTTGTTACTGGAGCTTTGGTAGAGTAGTGCCTAAGGCATTTGACTGCAAACCAAAAGTCTGAAGTTGAAACTCACCAGCCACTCCTCAGAAGGAAGATGGGACAATCTACTTCTGTAGTGATACCGCCTCGGAAACCCAAGGAGGGGTCGCTATCAGTGGGATCCAACTGGACGGTAGTGTGCTTTTTTTTTTTTTTCTTTTAATAGAGTTGTTGGAATCAACATGATGGCAACAGGTTTGGTTAGATAACTGTGAGTATGTGAACAATTGCTTAAGAATTAAGAAAAAAAAAAAGATGTGAGAAAGATGTGGCAATCTGCTCTGGTAAAGATTATATCCTTACAAATCCTATAAAGCAATTCTACTCTATCCTATAGAGTTGCTATGAGTTGGAATCAACTTGATGACACTGGGTTTGGTTAAATAACTGTGAGTAAGGAGCTCTGGTAGAGTAGTGCCTAAGGCATTTGACTACTAACCAGAAGGCTGGTGGTTCAAACCCACCAGCCACTCCTCGGAAGGAAGGTTGGGCAATCTACCTCCATAGTGATACTGCCTTGGCAACCCAAGGAGGGGTCGCTATGAGTCAGGGCCAACTCGAAGGCACATAACAACAAAAACAACATGTGAACCATTGTTTAAGAATTAAGAAAAGACAGCTCCTATATGACATGTGAATAAACTGACTATGGTCTTCCCTAGACCTAATCTTAATTTATTGCTTTACTCTTATAATTTAAATTCTTTCTAATTTTAATAATGCAGATTTGTATTCAGATGAGAGAATGTGTCTTGTTGTTGTTGTTAGGTGCCATCGAGTTGGCTCTGACTCATAGCAACCCTATGTACAACAGAACAAAACACTGCCCAGTCCTGCACAATCCTCACAATGCTTGCTATACCTAAACCATTTTTGCAGCCTCTGTGTCAATCCATCTTGTTGAGGGCCTTCCCCTCTTTCATCGACCCTCCACTTTACCAAGCATGACATCCTTCTCCAGGAATGGTCCCTTCTGACAACATGACCAAAGTGGGTAGGATGAAATCTGGCCATGCTTGCTTCCAAAGACCACTCTGGTTTCAATTCTTCTTTTAGTAATGCATGGTAATTTTAGTATTCACCAATACCACAACTCAAAAGCATCAACTCTTCTTTGGTCTTCCTTATTCGTTGCCCAGCTTTAACATGCATATGAGGCTGTTGAAAATACCACCTTTGGGTCAGTGACACCTTAGACTTCAAAGAGACATCCTTGCTCTTTAGCACTTTAAACGTGTCTTGCAGCAGATTTGTCCAGTGCAATATGTCATCTGATTTCTTGACTGCTGCTTCTATTGGTGTTGATGGTGAAACCAAGTAATATGAAATCTTGGACAACTTCAATCTTTTCTCCATTTATCATGATGCTGTTCATTGGTTTGGTTGTGAGGATTTTCATTTTCTTTTTGTTGAGATGTGATCCATACTGAAGACTGTAGTCTTTAATCTTTATCAGTAAGTGTTTTCACTTTCAGCAAGCAAAGTTGTGTCATCTGCATATTATGAGTTGTTAATGAATCTTACACCAATCCCAGTCCATGGTTCTTCTTCACATGGTGCAGTTTCTTGGATGATTTGCTCAGAATACAGATTGAATAAGTATGGTGAAATGATACAACACTGATGCACTCTGTTCCTGATTTTAAACTATGCCATATCACCTTGTCCTGTTCAAAGGACAGCCTCCTGGTCTGAGTGTGGGTTCCTTTTGAGCACAATTCAGTGTTCTGGAATTCCCATTCCTCTCAATGTTATCCATAATATGTTATGATCCATATAGTCCAATGCCTTTGCATAGTCAATAAAATACAAGTAAACATTTTTCTGGTATTTTTTGCTTTCAGTCAAGATCCATCTGACATCAGCAATGATATTCCTCATTCCACATCCTCTTCTGAATCCAGTTTGTATTTCTGGAAGTTCCCTGTCAGTATACTGCTGCAACCATTTTAAAAATTATCTTTAGCAAAATTTTACTTGTTTGTGATATTAATGATATTGTTTGATAATTTCCACATTCTTTTCAATCATCTTTCTTTGGAATGGGTACAAATATAGATCTCTTCTAGTCAGTTGGCCAGAAAGATATCTTCCAAATTTCTTGGGATAGATGAGTAAGTGTCACCAGCATGGCATCCATTTGTTGAAACATCTCAATGGGTATCCTGTCAATTCTTGGAATACTTTTCTGTCAGTTTGTCCTACAGTGACAGATTGTGTGTTGCTGTAAGGCTAGAGGCTTTGCCATTGGTATTTCAAATACCAGCAGGATCACCCATGGTGCAGAGGTTTCAGCAGAGCTTCCAGACTAAGACAGACTCAGAAGAAGGAAGGGGCCATCCGCTTCTCAAAGAACTGGCCAGTGAAAACCTTACAGATAGCAGTGAAACACTGACATGTCTGGAAAGCTCTATGAATAGCCCTGAAACATTGTCTGATATAATGCTGGAAGATGAGTCCCTCAGGTTGGAAGGCACTGAAAATATGACTGGGGAG
>NW_006921725.1:5200550-5201636 GCF_000298275.1 Orycteropus afer afer | reverse complement strand
TACATACGTGGAAAGAGGAGATGAAGAAGCTCAGTATATTCAGCGAGAACAAGGCCAAGAGCTGATTGTGGAGCAGACCATCAACTCCTCATAAAGAAGTTCAAGTTGAAGCTGAAGACAATTAAAACAAATCCATGAGAGCCAAATATGACCTTGATTATATCTGAATTTAGAGACCATCTGAAGATTAGATTTGACTTATTGTACACCAGTGACCAAAAACCAGAGGAATTGTGGAATGACATCAAAACATCATATATGAAGAAAACAAAAGGTCATTAAAAAGACAAGAAAGGAAGAAAAGACCAAAATAGATGTCAGAAGAGACTCTGAAACTTGCCCTTGAATGGAGACTAGATACAGCAAATGGAAGAAATGATAAGATAAAAGAGCTGAAAAGAAGATTTCAAAGAGCAGTTTGAGAAGGCAAGTCAAATATTATAATGAAATGTGCAAAGACCTGGAGTTACAAAACCAAAAGGGAATAACACACTTGGCATTTCTCAACTTGAAAGAACTGAAGGAAAAAATTCAAACCTCAAGTTGTAATATTGAAAGATTCTATAGACAAAATATTGAATAATGCAGGAAGCATCAAAAGACAATGGAAGAAATACACAGAGTCACTGTACCAAAAAGAATTGGTTAAGGCTCCTCTATTTCAGGAGGTGGCATATGATCAAGAACCAATGATACTGAAGGAAGAAATTGAACCTGCACTGAAGGAGTTGGAAAAACATAGTGAGGAAGATTAATGTGCACTTTTCCATCTGTTTCTTACTGGACTCTTCTGCTACATTTTTCACTCTTGTGGCTTCCATAATATTAATGTGTTATGTGTTCTCCCCCAACCTTTGGTCTACTCCTTTGTTGTTTCTTTTCTTGGCTACTTTTTCTTTGCCAATCTTTTAAACAATTGTTGTGTGCCAGGGTTGACTCCTCAACCCAAACCTCATCTCATTTTTCATATTCTTTGGGGATTCCTAACCAGTCTAATGGGAGCTCTGGTAGCATAGTGCCTAAGGCACTTGACTGCTAACCAGAAGGCTGGTGGTTCAAACCCACCAGCCACTCCTCGGAAGGAAG